>NC_041385.1:619731463-619736471 GCF_002162155.2 Triticum dicoccoides
AACCCTAGCGCTCCACCCCTCCCTAGCTGCCACCACCTTCGGCGACCTTAGGCGGGAATCGATGACTGGCGAGATCCGGCGCGCGTGCGGCAATATCCATCTCTCTCTCACACAAGAGGGAAAATCCCCACGACTCCTCCTCCTCTCTGGATCGATCCCCTCCAACCCACCTCTTCCCCCTCTGGATCGATCCCCTCCAACCCAGCCGCCGCCGCATACCTCCCCCAACCCCGGCCTCCTCCACCGCTGGCGACCCCTTCTCTTCCTCCATCCCTCCACCTCCAGCAGCAGATCCATGCAGGACAGATCTCGGCTCCACTGCCTCCGTTGCTCCCTTTCCCCTGACCAGATCTGCCTCTTGCGTTCTGGCACCTCGTCGGCGTGGCTCCGGTGTTGCTCTTGCGACTCAGGTGAGTCCCTCCATTTGTCCTCGTCACATCCATCCCTCTCTTCCTCACCTCATCTTGTCTCCCTTGCAGATCCAACACGCCGTCATTGCTCGAGCACCGGGACGCCATCGACAGGAAGTCTTCCTCCTCCCCTATACCGAAGGCGCGGCAACCCAATATGGGGGACCGGTGGGACGGCGTGGTGTCGGCCGAGTGCGCACCGTCCCGGGCACGCTTCCGCCTCTCCCCGTCCCTCTACTGGGAGGAGGCCCGCGAGCCGCTGCAGATGAGGACCCGTGCAGGGAGTCGAGCAAGGCCAACATCCGCGTGGACAGTGATGCATGGTTACAGCTCCAGCGACTCCCTGGTGTTCCAGTTCCCCGACTGCAGTGGCAACGAGCGGGAAGGCACGGTCTGCCCTGTCAATTGTTCCATCCTAGACAACGATGCAGCTTCACCGCTACCCTGACGCCATCAAGGTCAGACCCCCAATCATCTCCTCTCCTTTTCATTTCTTCTTCCCCCTTACCTTCCATTCCCTTGCCTGATGTGTAGTAGCAGCTGCACGCCTGGAAATTTTATCATCAGCTCATCAACAAGTTAAATATAGATGTTAGATGGTACCCCGGGCATATATGCGGGGTGCTGCTATTTTACTTCTTTATTGTCTTGATTGATGGAAACCAAGGGGTAAAAAGTATTACTGAAACTGACTGTTTTTTTGGAGATAAGATGCTGAGGTCTTACGGAAATTGGAAAAGCTACATGTGATAAGTCTGGTAGATGTGGATGGAATGTTGATTCTTTTGTAAACAAATGAGGGCAGTAGATTCTGCATATTATTGAATTCCTTCCATTCACCATGGTGCACCCTTTTACCATTTCGTTGTGTCTAGTTGCCTTGCTATTTTCACCCTCGTTGAAGCATACTACTTGCTTAGAACCGCGGGTTATTTCACACTATTGTTTCCCACTACTTTTTCAGCAGTTACTTTGGACGCATTGCTTTATTTTTGCTCTGAAAGTATGGTGAAAAGATGAATCATGAGTGTGAAAAGGGGAGAGTGACAATAGAACCAGAACCTGAGGGGGTTCACGTTCACTTCTTGTAGCCGGCAGAGATATTTATGGCATTGCTTGTTGCTATCACTTTTTCCTGCCAACCCCCTCATATGCAACAAATTATGAACATGCCAGATTCAGATTCAAGCTAGTAAAAAACACTTGTGGTCAATCTAATTTACTACCAGCAACCACCCGGCGAAACCGATAGCAAATTTACTGTACCTTAGTTTTTTTATGGATGGACGGATTGATTCGACCCCTGCAGTTTGCTAAGAACGCCCTCCCCTAGTATAGATTTGTAGATGATTTCTGTAGATCTAATTGCTGTTGTGGCTTCCCTCCTGTTGGAGGGAGCAGCTTCATCTTCTTGCGCTTGCTGCATTGTTGTTTACCTCGTTACACTGCCTATGTCATATCTTTCTTTCTAGATAGCATTCTAGTGTGGTAACATATGAGTTACAACTGCCTATTCATGATGCTATACAAACTTTGAAAATTGGTACTTTAGTCAAATGTGCTTCCTCTCTGACCAAATGTTTCTACTTATCCATCCTGGAGACTGTGACACTCCAAAAAATTTTGGTTCTTGTTTTCAGAAAGAGCCTTGCTTGGTTTGAAGAAGGTCATTTAAACCCTTCTTAAAAACCCTCTTCTGAGTTTGCCCCCTCAAAAATCTTTTCTTGGATTTAGTTTCTTTTAAAAAGAAAACCTTTTGCTTTTGGGTTTTCATTTGATTTTTAGTCCATTCTTGTTTACCATGCCTCTTATGGTAAAACTCCCCCAAAACCTCTCCTCCCACTTGGGTACAACCCAAACATTCTGTCCAAACTAATAAAATCCATTTTTGGATTTTATTCCAATTATTTCTTTTCCCAAAACAATTCTGTCCTTTCTTGTGAACCTAGGCGATTTGCAAAGCAAGTACCCTAATGCCTTTGATCCTTGATCCCAAACCAACTCCCCTGGATAGTCCTTAGTACCCACAACCTAGAACCATCTTGATCCACTCTTCTTCTTTTCAAATATTTCAAATTTCACTCTCTGCAAGTTTGGACCAGATTTGCCAAATTTGGTGAAATTCATATCTCCATTCCTCCAAAAATTCCACCAAAATTCAGGCAACCTCTAGTTGCAATGATGGACCTCTCCACCAAAAATCAGCTCAAGGAAAAATCCCTACATGCCAGAATCATTCTGTCGAACACTTGGCGTGCACTGTTTTGTTCATATTCAGTAAAATTCAGAGTTTCAGTGTCGTTTCCCCTACAGAACTTCAGTCACATGCCCACTGTGCATTTGGCTCAATGCTCGCAGCCCCTCCCTCTTGTCCGGAGCTTCACACGCGCGCCCTGGCCCGCCTGCGCCGGCGTGCTTTGCGGCGGCAGAACCACCGTAACAGCCGACAGGGGGCAACACCGCGGCAGAACACCGTTCGGTGCCGCCCAACCCTCCTGGTAGCTCTGCGTGGGCATCTCCTTGCCAGCGCACGCATGCAGCACCGTCGCCGTGGCCTGGCACGCGCAGAGCGCATTCTCTATCGCCAACGGGTCGTGCTGCCATTCCATCGAAGGCAGGCGGTAACCCTCCCTCCCGTGCTGAGTTGGACCCTGGAATGGCACCATTGCTCCACCTAGGCGATGCTCAAGCTCCTAAGCCGACCGTCCCGCCACAGCGCCGCCGTAATCACCCGCCGGACTTATCCATTCACGGCAACCGCCTCGGGTCGGCTATAAATAGCAACCCCAAGCTTGCTCTCGCCCCCGCACAACTCCACCACCTCACTAGACCCCGCCTAGCCACTGGGAGAGCCTCGAGGGGCCTTTCTTCTTCGACTCCGGCCACCTCCGTCCACCTCGGGCTCCAGCAGCATTCTATTTTGTGAGAACCCCTCCACCGCCCTACTCTTGCCCGTAGCCCCGTACCACCTCCAGTGGGCTAACCCCCACTTCAATTTGAACACCGCAGCTCCCTCCGGCGAGATCCACGACTGCCCGAACCGCCGTCCGCTGGAGCAAGGGCCGCCGTCGACACAGTGCTCACCGGCGACCACCACCACCACCCACAGACACGGAAAGGTGCGCTGATCACGAAGGTAACCCCCGATCACCCAGCCTCGCCGTGGATCGCCGCCGGCGACCACCGCACCTCTCGGGCACCGTCGCGCTCTGTTTTCCCCGTTTTAAATTTCAAACCTGACAGGTGGAGCCCGCCTGTCAGCCTCTCAGCCGTTTCTTTTAAACGAACCGTTTTCTGGACTTTTCCGCAGAGCCCCCTGGAAACTTTCTGTTTCATTACAGATGGGTCCTTGGACCAAAACTCTTATAACTTTTAAACAGAAAATGATTTTTGATTGATTCCTTTTCTGTCACCTTTATTTTTCTGTCTAGTTTTTTGTCATATTTATTTGAAAAATATTTGGAACACTTTTCTGTACACTCACGGTATTTACGTTACGTACGTATTTTTCCTTATACCGTAGATTCCGGAGGAAGCAACGGAGCCGCAAACTTCACACAGTTAAACTCCGACTACTCCGAACCAGGCAAGCATGTTTGAACTCTTGATATGATGAGTGGTTATTGCATGTTTGAATTTTAGTATAGTCATGGCATGTTTATGAACATTTCCTTGAATGTTATATTTCATGCACATAAGTGGAAAGTAAGTTTCAGAAAGCATTATGTTGTTGGATACATATTTGCATGGCCATCTGATGGCTTGAGGATGGGTAAGATGGCAGTGTTGTGACATGCCAGTCTTATGCCAGATTATTTGACATCCGTGTCATCATGAAACAAATCACATCCCCATTCATTCCTTCCGGTACTATCACATGTTTTCTGAAAGGAATGTGGCTTAGTAAGTTGCAAATCGTTTTCCTGGTACACACCAAATAGAGAGGCCGGGATGAGGGTTCCATGGCCTTGGATTAAAGCCTGTCATCCGGTCAGGGGGCATGGGTGTTTCCGGTTGGGACTGAGAGGGGGGCACCCCTTAGAGCGCGCGTATAGAAATTTGATCCCATGCTATTCGAGGTTGTGACCTCCCCGTCTCAAAAAATTTCTTGGACGTTGTCCAGGGTGATTCCTGGCATCATGAGGTGAAATGGGTGTGTACTTGTTAAATGTGTTTCTACTGAAATACCATAAACGGAACTAGTCCATTTGGGACTATGGAAATCCGTTAGCCATGGTCAGTCAATACCAACTCTGCAGAGTTACCAATCTTTCAATTATCTTGTACTTTGTTCAAGTACTATATTCATCTTATCTTGTCAGGTATCAGCCTCAGTGACAAAACTCCAGAGAAATACATGTGTGATAAATCTGGTTAAAAGATTATTCTTGTGGATGGACTAATCTTGTTATTTACTTTGTTACAAGCCCTGTCTGTGATGTCGCTCAGACGTCCGACGGTGGCATACTTGTATTTAAATTTAGTGTAAGCCATGTCTGTGATGTCGCTCAGACGTCCGACTGTGGCATTTCTTTTAAAGCCCTTTATGTGATGTCGCTCAGACGTCCGACTGTGGCATTTCTTTTAAAGCCCTGTAT
>NC_041385.1:619736709-619944660 GCF_002162155.2 Triticum dicoccoides
GTCTGTGATGTCGCTCAGACGTCCGACTGTGGCATTTCTTTTAAAGCCCTTTATGTGATGTCGCTCAGACGTCTGACTGTGGCATTTCTTTTAAAGCCCTGCATGTGATGTCGCTCAGACGTCCGACTGTGGCATTTTCTTTTAAAGCCCTTTATGTGGTGTCGCTTAGACGCCCGACTGCAGCATGTGTTTTATTTGTTTACCTTTCGAGGTGTCGCTCCAGACACCCGATCGGTTTTCATTCATTTGTTTACTTATCAAGTCGTGCATAAATATTATTATTGTTGCATGAGCATCATTTCTATTCGTAGCGCATTCATGCATTCATTGATTATATCTTTTGTCTGAACTATCTTGCAAGTACTTTCAAAGTACTCACCTGGCTTGTTGATTTGGCCAGATGATGATGAAGGCGATCTCATGGATGAAGAGTTTGATAGCGAGTCCGACGCCTAGAGGAGTCCCAGTCAGTCCCATGCGATCCAGTTTGGTCATTGTATTATCCGCTTTCGCAACCCCAGAAATAAATTCATTGAGCCTCACCTCGACGCTCGATGAGCTGCCAGTTAGGAGTCAAGTTATCCACCCCTTTTTACCTCAAGCTAGTAGCATGCCACCACATCCCTGTGTCATAACCGCCCTTATGTAAGATATTGGTGAGTTTGTAATAAGATTGTTGAGCAGCCTCAGCTCAACCTGTAATATATTTAATGCTACTTGCCCTCTGTTCATCAAGTTTTTTGTCTACCAGTGAGGATGACTTTTCCTATACTGGGATTTAAAGATCGATATTCTCAATAATTATTTTATTGAAAAACTGGTCGTGACAGAGACTGATTGCATGCTATCGTAGATGGGTCTAGGTGTGTAGCGTTGCCGTTGTGTTACTACTACTATGCAGTTTAGAAAAGAAAAACATGTAATTGGCTTGATGCATTCCTTGGTTTTGCCTTACACATAGACATGTGTAACTCTGATTATCAGAAGACAATTTGATCATTTTATTGACGGTGATGATGATGACGTCTGGCACAACTGGCTGGCTTATATTGATGAATTCCTTTTCAGGTGTTCCACAAGGATACCAGGACGATACTCTCGAGCTGTTCAAGGACACACTTAAGAAGGCTGCGCACGAGTGGAAGAGCATTGTCGACCTACGTCTCACAGGTCCTATGGATGCCCAACACCAACCCCCAAGCTTTCTCCAGCATTTATTTGTTCTATATGTATGTACTGTTGGCTGACATACTTACGTGTTCTTTTTTGTGGATTAACAGAAGAGGAATCAAACTTGCTTGGCAAGAAGGGATCCCTCAAGGTAACCCCAGCGTCTTCCAGTTTGCACTTTGCTCACGAACAATACCGATCGATCGATAGATAGATGCTGACCCTCTCTCTTTTGTGATGTGTGGCTATTGCAGCTGGACGAATGGGTGATGTGCCGGCTGTACAACGCGTTTCTTGTGGATGAGCTTGAAAGCTTCGAGATGGCCATTAGCAAACGCACCGTACAGATGGCCATGGGCACATACAGGTTAATTCTGCAGCTCTGGCGCCCCGGTGGCTGGGATTGTAGTGTTTTGTGTGTTTTGTGTTTTGATGTTGTGAGCCCCGCCATGATTGGTTCTGTTGCGGGATTTTGTTCGATTGGGATTTCTTTAGGTCATGTGGATTTAGGTCGTATGATTCTAGCACTGTGTACTAGTAGAAATTTAATCTAATGACAACGGGACATGCTCTCTTTTCTTTATGCTGTGTTAATAGGATAACGTAAACGTAGGCCGCCGACAATCATATCATAGTCTTAGTCAGTTCATTTTCTCTGTGGGCAATGAATCCTTAGCTGCTGCAAGTTTGGCAAATAGACACCATACTCGTTTTTTCTGTGTAAACATAGTTAGCACCTCTATTTTTGAAGTAGTTCCTTACTTACCTCTGTGTAAAGTGAATTTGGTTCAGTTAAAAAACTGCACTACCTGACAGTTTTGGGTAGCAAGCTTCTAACTGAGAAACGAGTTCGTTATGCTCATAATTTCAAGTTGGCCTCTACATATGAGTTGTAAACCATGTTCTAAGGTTTCCGCAGAGTACTTATTTGCTTCATTTGGATGTACGGTTTGAGAGCAGCCGTCTATTTAATTTGTTGTCCATAAATATAGTACAGTTTGTAAAAGCAACCATTTCATGATAAGACTTGGTGAGGCTGATGAACATAGCTACTTTCAGTACATATGTGCCAATTCAAATCTCAATTTTGATGAACAGGCATATTCTAGATAAGCAGAATGATCTTATTAAAATAATAATAAGTAGAATGATAAAATACTCATGTGTCTTTAGTTTTTATTTTAAAAGTATTCATGTAATATTGCTTATATCACTGACATACTTTTTGTTCTCTTTTGAATACTCAAATGTTTTGCATCAGCCTCTCATTGCTAAGGAAGAAGCAATACTTGAAGAAGCAGACATGTTTTCATGTTGCAAAGCACTAGATAGTTCTGTTTATTCTTTCCTGTTCTAGAGTATTTCAGCAGCTGAATGCTTGAATACGTAATGTTGTAGGTTGCTTGGATCTATATAAAATACGAATGTGATGGAAATTTGTAGCATATGAGTTCTGAGATATTTCTGTAATATTCAGCTAATTGGTGGTGATTCATATTGTTATTCAAACTAGTTTGAAAATGTTTGTTAAATGGGCTGGAGTTGGACTTAAAGAGGCCAAGGATTAAATTATATTGGACAAATATTTTGGGTAAAAAAATGAAACTAAAATAAATGAATGTGGAAAGGCCAAGGCCCAGAAAAGAAAAAGCCTGAAAAACGTTGGGCTGGACTCATTTGAAAAAAAAAAAGATAAAAAGGCTGCAACCTTGGGCTTGGCCCATGAAGTCGACCAAAAATTGACAGAAAAAAAAATAAAAAGGCTGAATTAATGGGCTCGGCCCATCTAAAGCACCGAAATGGACCGGGCTGATTCTAAGTAACGAGCTTTTGAATTGGTCGTAATTGTGCCACGTCAGATTGCCACATCTGATCCGACGTGGCCTGGGTAGACAACTAGTGACCAAAACAAAACAATAGGCATATTTTGGTCGTAAACGGCTACGACCTTCTCACAAAGATGGTCGTTAATTTCAGTTTACGACCGCCAGCTTTTGACCTTCTGTTTTTGGTCACAAAAAGATCGCAAATGAAAAACAATGACCTTTCAGTGACCAATAGTCAAGGTCACAAGTTGACATATTTCTTGTCGTGTCGGCTTTCTGGTCTCAGAGCGCGGCATAGAATGCAACTCTGTAAAGATCAAGGTCATTGAGAAGATGGAGGTGCCCACCCGACTGCTGGACGTGCAGAAATTCACCGGCTGCCTGGCATCAATTAGCCGTTTCTTCAGTCGTCTGGGCGAGAAGGCTCTTCCCCTGTACCAACTCATAAGAAGACCACTTTT
Source organism: Triticum dicoccoides (assembly GCF_002162155.2). Classification (NCBI taxonomy): domain Eukaryota; kingdom Viridiplantae; phylum Streptophyta; class Magnoliopsida; order Poales; family Poaceae; genus Triticum; species Triticum dicoccoides. The sequence continues at coordinate 619,740,167 of NC_041385.1, forward strand.
TCGAGTGGAACGACAAGGCAGATGAAGCTTTTCTCCAACTCAAGAAGATGTTGACAACCCCACCTATCTTGGCGGCTCCGACTGAGAAGGAGCCCATGCTCCTCTACATCGCTGCCACCAGTCGGGTTGTTAGCACAATCATAGTGGTAGATCACAAGGAGGAGGGCAGAGCATTGCCGGTCCAGAGACTGGTATATTACTTGAGTGAAGTATTGTCCGCCTCCAAGCAAAACTACCCACATTATCAGAAGATGTGCTATGGTGTGCACTTTGCCGCCAAGTAGCTGAAGCCTTACTTTTAAGAGCACCCAATAACCGTTGTCTGCACGGCCCCGCTTGCTGAGATCATTGGAAGCCGAGATGCTTCTGGCTGAGTGGCCAAGTGGGCTATTGATCAGGCCCCTTATACCATCTACTACCAGCCTCGCACCGCCATCAAGTCGCAAGTGCTGGCAGACTTCCTCGTCGACTGGGCCAAGACCCAGTACCTACCACCAGTGCCAGACTCCACCCATTGGCGGATGCATTTTGATGGTTCCAAAATGCGCACCGGTCTGGGAGCCGGCATCGTCCTCACCTCTCCCAAAGGCGACAAGCTCAAATATGTGCTGCAAGTCCATTTTGCCGCCTCCAACAACGTAGCAGAATACGAGGCACTCATACACGGACTGTGGCTTGCCAAGGAACTCGGCATTCGCCAGATCCTGTGCTATGGTGACTCCAACTTGGTGGTCCAACAGTCGTCAGGCGACTGGGACGCCAAGGATGCGAACATGGCACGCTACCGATTCCTCGTGCAGCAGCTCAGTGGATACTTTGACGAGTGCGAGTTCCTCCATGTGCCAAGAAATGATAATGAGCAAGCGGATGCCTTGGCACGGATCGGCTCCACCCGACTGGCGATACCAGCCAGCGTCGCCTTGCAGCGCCTCCTCAAGCCGTCTGTCAGGCCATCTCCAGAGTCCGACTCCATCTTCGTGCTGGCCCCTCCTAAAGCAGTCGGATCCGACTTGAGGATACCAGAAGCCGGCACGGGGACTTCGGCAGGCGGCCCGAGGACTGCAGCCATCGCACCCAGCCAGGGCACTCCAGAGCCCGGCCTGGGGACTGCTGCAGTTGGCCCGGGGACTTCTTTAGGACAGCAGGTGGCAGTCGACTCCAACCCGCCGCCTCCCGGCCCAGCCGCCCTTGTACAAGTTGTTATCGTGGCAGTTGGAGAGATAGCAGCACCATCATGGGCTCAACCCATCCTCAACTTCCTGGTGAACAAAGAGCTGCCGGCTGACGAGACCCTGGCCCGACAAGTGCAACGGCGGGCAGCAGCATACACCATAGTCAACAAAGAACTGATTCGGCGTAGTGTCACTAGTGTATACCAGCGCTGCGTGGAGCCGGACCAGGGTCAAGCAATCCTCAGAGATATTCACCAAGGCGAATGCGGTCACCACGCGGCCTCAAGATCACTTGTTGCCAAAGCTTTCCGCCATGGTTTCTTCTGGCCGACTGCTCTAGAAGAAGCCAAAGAATTGGTCCAGAAGTGCCAGGGGTGTCAGAAATTCCGCTCCAAGCCACACTTGCCAGCTTCTACACTCAAGACCATTCCCATTGATTGGCCCTTTGTGGTTTGGGCTTTGGATATGGTGGGGCCATTCAAGACAGCTCATGGTGGCATGACTCATCTTCTTGTAGCTGTGGACAAGTTCACCAAGTGGATAGAGGCAAAGCCAATCAAGAAACTGAATGCGCCGACTGCCGTGACTTTCATCACCGACATCACCACTTGGTTCGTCATACCACATAGCATCATCACCAACAACGGCACAAACTTTGCAAAAGGAGCCTTGGCTCGTTTCTGCGTGACACAGGGCATCCGACTAGACTTAGCGTCCATTGCCCATACACAGTCAAACGGCCATGTTGAGCGAGCAAACGGCCTCATTTTGTCCGGCAACAAGCCCCGACTGGTCGATCCTCTAGAGCGTTCGGCCGGCTGCTGGCTTGATGAGCTGCCGGCCGTCCTCTGGAGCCTGCGCACAACTCCGAACAAGTCGACCGGCTTCACGCCCTTCTTCCCCGTCTACGGTGCTGAAGCCGTCATCCTGACGGACATAGAGTTTGACTCCCCGCGAGTCACCATGTACACCAAGGCGGACGCCAAGGAGGCACGAGAAGACGGTGTCGACCTGCTGGAGGATGGCCGGCTGCTGGCACTCAGCCGCTCCGCCATCTACCAGCAGAGCCTCCGCCGGTATTACAACCGCAAGGTGAGGCCAAGATCCTTCCAAGAGGGACACCTTGTGCTCCGGCTGATCCAGCGAACAGCCGGCCAGCACAAGCTCTCGGCACCTTGGGAAGGCCCTTTCATCATCCGCAAGCGTTGGGCAACGACTGCTACTATCTGATCGACGCTCAGAAGCCCAGAGCATGCAAAAGAGATGATTCACGCAAGGAGACAGAGAGGCCGTGGAATGCAAACCTCCTCCAGAGATTTTACAATTGAAAGCAGAATGTATCAGGCTACCTTTTGTATTATGTACGAAGACTCCGGGTCCCCCGAGAAGAACTCGGGGACTACCCTCCTTTTATCTACATGATAAGTGTTATGCCTATGAGTGTGCATTGATTTATTATTTCCGCCTGGCACCGGGTTCGACCAGTCGGCCCGGAGGTTTGCCGCCTCCTACTATATGCCGCCTCCTGCAGCCACACAAGTAATGTGTTGGCACCTAAAACTTCCTCTGTCAGAAGCCGCAGCTCGTGGAGCGACTAAATGGCGGGCAGGGGTCGCAAAACAGTGTCCACATAAAAAATGGCTAAGGAAAAAATGCATATAGTTGAGGCCGGCACCGCACCTATTCGGCCGGCTGCCGAGCAGCCGGCCGGCCGGCTTCTGCTTCCCTTGCCAAATCACCAAACGGATAAGTACTTTCCCTCCCGCAAAAAGCTAAGTACTCAAACCAGCCGCAGTCTGTAGAGCGGCTGCTTGGCTGGCAAGAGGGTAGCTAAGGGAGGGCGGCAAAGGAAAAAAGCAGGGAGTATAAGGCAAGAAAAGTTAGAAGTCGGCAAAGCAAAGAATAAATTGCGATAAGATATTTACATAGATAAAGGGCCATCGGCCGACATTCAACAAAGTTTGATATACACCCCGCGGGTGGAATTGTGTGAATTTAATAAAGATGTCCAGACTAGCAAGAAGGGAAAGAAAAAGATAAAACATCCTAAGGAGCAGCGGTAGACTCCGGCTGGGCACTGGGGTCGGCGGTGCCGGTTGGCGCGGCAGGCGGCTCCGGCTGGACGATGGAGTCAGTTGTGTCGGTTGGTGCAGCAGGCGGCTCCGGCTAGACGATGGAGTCAGCTGTGCCGGTTGGCGCAGCAGGCGGCTTCAGCTGGGCGCTGGAGTCGGCAGCACCAGTCGGGACGGCGGAGGGCTGGACAACAGAGTCGGTGGCGTTTGTCGGAGAAATGGGCAGCTGGTCGATCCTCGCCTAGCCGCCTCTGTCGGTGTCAAAACCGGCGGATCTCGGGTAGGGGGTCCCGAACTGTGTGTCTAGGCGGATGGTAACAGGAGACAAGGGACACGATGTTTTACCCAGGTTCGGGCCCTCTCGATGGAGGTAAAACCCTACGTCCTGCTTGATTAATATTGATGATATGGGTAGTACAAGAGTGGATCTACCAAGAGATCAAGGAGGCTAAACCCTAAAGCTAGCCTATGGTATGATTGTTGTAATGTATGTTGTCCTACGGACTAAATCCCTCCGGTTTATATAGACACCTGAGGAGGCTAGGGTTACACAGAGTCGGTTACAATGGTAGGAGATCTACATATCCGTATCGCCAAGCTTGCCTTCCACGCCAAGGAAAGTCCCATCCGGACATGGGACGGAGTCTTCAATCTTGTATCTTCGTAGTCTTGGAGTCCGCGGACGATGATAGTCCGGCTGTCTGGACACCCCCTAGTCCAGGACTCCCTCAGTAGCCCCTGAACCATGCTTCAATGACGATAAGTCCGACGCGCATAATGTTCGGCATTGCAAGGTGGGTTCCTCCCTTGAATAATCCAAAGAAGATCATGAACACCAGGATAGTGTTCGGCTCTGCAAAATAAATTCCACATTCCACCGTAGAGAGAATAAAATGTACACATGTCCAATCTGCTGACGTATTATGCGGCATGACATCACACCACTACCAAGCCTTTATTTGAATCGTTTTTTATTATACCACCTCAGCACGTTTAGCGAAGCGTTTTCCTTGGCACGTCCTGTCGAAGCAGAGATCGTGTTCCCCTTAATCCGGGATTCTCATCAATACGAGCGTGGGTAACCCAACCGTGCCCGTCGCCACGCCTCCTCTATCGAAGGTGGATCCCGAACGGTCACGGAGACGGCCCTTGGTATTTTTTCCCCTTTATAAGAGGACCAAGGCTCGTTTCTTTTCTTCAATATTCCATCGAATCTCCTCCTTGCTCCAAGTTCCAACACCCAGAGACCCAGATTCGAGCGCTTCGGATCTTCAACTATGTCCGGCTCTGACCTCCAGGGTCGGTGGATGCCCTCCTCCGTGACGGAGGAGGACGTGCTAAAGCTGCGCGAGGCCAAGTACCTGTCCTACGAGATTTCGCACAGGTTGCCCGCCCAAGGGTAGGCCGTGCCCACTCCCGAGCCCGGTGAGTACGTCGTCTTCGTATCCCACCTCCGTCGGGGTTTAGGCTTCCCGACGGACCCCTTCACGAGAGGGCTCATGTTCTACTACGGGCTGGATTTTCACGACTTGGCCCCAGAGTCCATCCTCCATATTTCCGCATTCATTATTGTCTGCGAAGCCTTCCTCCGCGTCACCCCCCACTTCGGCCTGTGGCTGAAGACCTTCAATGTGGAGCCGAAGATGATCGGGGGACGTCAAGCGGAGTGCGGCGGGGCGGCCATAAGCAGAAGGGCCGATGCCCCGTGGCCCGAGGGCTCCTTCCAAGAGGAGCTCGGCTTGTGGCAGCAGGAGTGGTTTTATATCACCGCTCCGAAGGGCAGCAAGCAAAAGCTGCCACCTTCATTCCGCCTGGGACCCCCACTCCGACTGATGTCGTGGGTCAACCAAGGGCTCAATTGGGGGCCATCCGAAGACGTGCCTTTATTGCAGGGCCGGATTTGAGACCTCCAGGCGAGGGAGATCAATCTGGTGGTGGTGATGCAGGTTATGCTAATCAGGCGTCTTCTGCCCTGCAAACGCCGTCCTCTCCGGTTATGGGAGTTCAATCCGAAGGGACCACGAATTCTCCAACACTTCATGGGTGCGACACCTGTGGAGATGTACAAGTTGTTCTTCGGACCGCAGGTGGCGTGTCCGGAATTGACCGAGGACGCAGGCCTAAGCTGCAATCGCCCAGATACTCAGGTAAATAGCTCAGAGTCCGGACATTCTGTTTATCTGCTTTTATAGAATTCGCTTCCTGACCCATTACTCTTCAACAGGAGTGGGTAGCGCGATCGAAGCTGATAAGGTGTCCGGCCCCCCTCCCAGAGACCGCACTGGAGCCCGTGCTGGTCAGAATGTTGGAGGTCGCGCCCGAAGAAAGGGGCGATGGGGAAAATGGAGTTAATACCTCGCCCAAAGGGGTGCCTGAAGAGGGGGGGATCGAAAATCCCTCCTGCCAGGGGGAGAAGAGGACCGCCTCCGAAGACCTGGAGACCAAAGCCTCTAAGCGGGAGAAGAAATCTCCACCGGAGGGTCCTGCGTCCCGGGAGAACCCAGACGTACAATCGTCTCTAAAGGATCAGCTCTCCAGCGAGCCGTGAGTAGAGAAGGGGGAGTTCATTAATAAGAAAATACCTCCATTTGTGCTTCTGTGGATAACTGAAGTTTTGCTTTACAGTTCGGATTTGCGGGCTTCTCAGATGAGTTCGTCTTCGGGGGATCTTTGTCTGGAGATGATGGAGAGCGAAACGCCTCCGACTGCTCCGTCGCCGGACAGGGCAGACGAGCCTGAAGTATCGTCACGGAGGGTGTCCCCGAGTCCGGAGGGGCCGGAGAGTTCGGCGCCCACTAGTATCCGGCCGGGAGAACTGAAGAATCTACTTGAGAGGGCGTCCATCTCAGAAGATCACCGTGCTTTGATGCGTATGGTGATTGGAAGGATTTCGTCCGCCGAAAGCGGATTGCATAATGCCGCTAGGAGTTTGCTGGCGGGATTTGAGGTACGCAAGAATGACGCACCTTTTTGACAGTTTTGCACATAAAAGTGTGCCCTGTGTAGATAGTAGCCCCTGAGACTCGGTAGGTTGTCGAAAGCGACAGCATGCCGAGGATCAAAATCTCAAATAATGAATGTCGCCGTTCCTATGCAGGTGGCGGATAGTCCGAGGGCTAGCCGGACTAGTGGAGTTGCCGAGTTAATGCGGCAACTTGATGTCGCGGATGCGGACATCGCACTTGTCAACCGGCGACTTGACGAGTCGCAAGGTAAATGAATTCTCCACAATCGCTTATTTAAGGGGGCAAAGCCCGCCTCTGATAATGTATAAGCTATGATACAGACGGTGCTGCTGCTATGGAGAGCCTTCGGGCCAAACTTGCTCAAGCTAAGGAGCAAGCCCGAAGGAGTGATGCGGCTGCCTTGAGGGCGGTCGAGGAGTTGAAAGCCGAAAAGGCTGCACACTGCCTAAGCAGGGAAAAGATGGCCGAATTGGCCGTGAAATTAAAAGATGCTGCCGACCGCAATGAGGCTTTTGAAAAGGAGCGCTTATCGGAGCAGGAAGACCTGGGGAAGGCCACTGCCGAGGCCAAGGATGCCCGTTCTGCAATGCGGGCTATGAAGGAGGAGCGGCGCCAGGCCGGAGATATTGTGGCTGGCAAGCCTTTTCTATTGCGTCGCCGGTTTACGGATCCAAAGTATGCTCAACTTGGCTAGATGTGGGGTCCGGAGGATCCATATATGGACTTAGCGGCAAGTGCGGCTGATGCCGTTGAGCACTTCTGGAGCCAGAAGGATCACAAGACGAAAGAGCTATTTTGGTCTCAATTCCATAGTCCGGATCGTTCAGTTCCGTTGACCGATCGGTTGGCCGAATGGGCCGAGCTAAATAGATTGTCCGGACTTGCCATGACTGACATCGTGGCTCATGTCTGGCCAGAGAGGCCCAAGGCGACGAGCTATTTCGGCTTATTGCAGCAATTTCTTGGAGCGGTGCCGCATATCAAGGAGTTGAAGCGGTCGGCCTGCATCGAAGGCGCGCGGATGGCTCTTGCCCGTGTGAAGACACATTGGACAGAGATGGATGCCACCGCTATTGCCGCCCAGGGTTCGGACGAAAGCCGGTTACCCGCCGAGCACTATTTTGGGGAAGTTATGCGTGGCGCTCGTGTAATAGAGTCGCAGTGCTCGAAAAATGTCACGTTCAAATGAACGTTTTAGCTTGTAAAACGATGATTATGCTATAACTGCTTTTTATACTTGTGCGTCCCAAGTAGTAAAATATCTCCTATGCGGCCGTTTACGTATACATTTGTATAACCTGAAAGATTGCAGTCTTCGCCTTCAGCCCCCACGCACAAGGTGCGGGGGTGTTCGCAAAAATAGCGCGTTTTCACACTTAATCCGACGTCTCGGTCCTGTTAAGGAGGTGGTAGCGTAGCAAATGAGGCAATCCGGACTATAATGTTTTATCACTTTCACTTAGCCAGTGGAGTTCGAGGGTGGGGCTACGATATAGCCCCTTGGGGCACCGCGCTTCTCCGAGTTCGGGGCGCGTGTGTGCCTGAGCGGGAAACGGTCCTTCGTCAAAGCGGGGAATTCTAAACATTCCGGTAGTCGATCGAGTGGTTGACCAGTCTCTCGCTATATCATGACAGTCAGTTTTCGGCTTTCTCTACTGAGGTGCTCGCCCAGCCGAACTGGGGCACAATCGCAGTAGTTCTCCTGGTGCCGCGTTAGCCGATGATACGGAACGTAAGGCAGCAAAACACAGGAGCCGGGCAAACCCAACATTTGACCAAAGACATGATTCGGAGCTGATGCATATAATGCCTAACTCGAGACGCCGAACACTCCCTAAGGTGTTCGGTCTTTATAATAATGGGCAGAACAATGCCCTAAGGCCCTAGTGTCCAGGTACGGGCATGGTCCTCTGACGCGGCCGATGCCAAAACGTCAGGCTCCGCTTTGGTTATAATAAGAAACCAAGGGAGAATAACAACAAGAGACAGTAAAAAAGGTTTACGCAGGGTCTTAATCTGAAAAGAATCCTCGCGACGGGTCCCTACTGCACGTCTGCGCCTGTGTCTCCGTTGTGCCGTTATCCTGGACGGGTGTGCACGTTGTTCATCTGTAAAAAGAGAGGAACTTAGTTTGAAAAGAACTCGTGCGAAAAAAGTATATGTGAAAGAAGAAATATAAATAAGTAAAGCGGGGTCTGTATGAACTCGCTATTGTTTGTGCGCGCAGCCCCTTGTGAAGGAATGTGCGGCTAGGGAGCCCCTAGCTTACTTATGCCGGACTCGTCTATCCGTGTCCGGGGTCTTTAAGTGACCCTCGCACTGAAATGATGCCACGTGGACCGGGCATCTTGAGTGTAAGAGACGCGTAATGTGGTATGGCGTTGAAACGGACAAAAGCCTCTCGTCCCAAGAGTGCTTGATATCCACTTTTAAATGGGACGATATGAAAGATTAGTTTTTCGCGTCGAAAGTTGTTCGGTGATTCGAACACAACTTCTAGTAATAGGGAGCCTGTGCACTTGGCGTAAGGGCCTCGCGTCACTCCTTTGAAGGAAGTGCGGCTGTGTCGAATTTTAGTAGGGTCTATCCCCAACTTGCGGATTGTGTTTGGATACATCAGGTTTAAGTCGCTGCCTCCGTCCATCAGGACTTGAGTAAATTGTAGTCCGTCGATTATAGGATCCAATATCAGGGCAGTCCATCCTGCGTTTCGAACGCTTCTGGAATAATCCAGGTGGTCGAAAGTGATTGGTTTTGATATCCAATCTCTATGGTCTGCTGGGTTGGACCGTGCGAGGCTCTTTTTAGAGGGTGCCGCACTATTTTTCCGTATTATCACATGAAGTGAGTTTACTGCTTTGACCTCTTGTGGGAAAGTCTTTTGTTTTCCGGTGCTCTGCTGGTGGGGTTTATCGTCTTCGCTTGACGCGTCGAATCCCTTGTGTTCGGCGTTTAGTCGGCCGGACTGTTTGAAAACCCAACAATCTCGATGGGTGTGGTTTGCAGGCCTTCCGGGGGTACTGTGGATTTGACATATCCGACCCAAAATCTTGTTTAAGTTGGATAGCTCGTCGATGTCATCCTTAAGAGGCGGTGTTTTGTTGTTTGGCCGCGAGCTTTTGAATCCGGCGTTGACTGCCGTGCTCTTTGGGCTTTTCTCTTTATTCCGGCGCTGCTCTTTTCTGCGCCGTGATTTTCCATTTCCATCTCTTATTTCGGATGTACTTGGGTCGCTGGTGCTGCATCTTGCTAGCCAGCTATCCTCTCCCGCACAGAAGCGGGTCACGAGGCTTGTTAGCACGGAGATTGTCCTCGGCTTCTCTTGGCCGAGGTATCTGGCGAGCCATTCGTCTCGGACATTGTGTTTAAAAGCTGCTAAGGCTTCGGCGTCTGGACAGTCGACTATTTGGTTCTTTTTGGTGAGGAACCTGTTACAGAATTTGCGCGCTGACTCTCCGGGTTGTTGAGTTATATGACTTAGATCGTCTGCATCCGGAGGGCGGACATAAGTTCCTTGAAAATTTGCTCTAAACGCGTCCTCGAGCTCTTCCCAAATTCCAACAGTGTTTTCTGGGAGGCTTTTGAGCCAATGACGGGCTGGCCCTTTGAGCTTGAGGGGTAGGTATTTTATGGCGTGGAGATCATCTCCTCTGGCCATGTGTATGTGTAGTATATAATCTTCTATCCAGACTCCAGGGTCTGTTGTTCCATCGTAGGCCTCTATGTTTATGGGTTTAAATCCTGCTGGGAATTCATGGTCCAGCACCTCATTGGTGAAACATAGTGGGTGTGCGGTGCCCCTGTATTTGGGTGTGCCACTATCTTCGGACACTTGACGTGTTGGATTGCTTCCTGGGGCCTTCTTCTTTGGCCCGTAAATGGACCTGGCTGGGCCATCTGTCTTTCCAGGGTCATTAGTCGGTTTATGTGCGGCGCCGCTTTCAGAATTTGGCCTATCATCTGGCCGTCTATCCAACCAGGCAGCCTCTTTATTTTTTGACTGTGGGGGCTCTATAGCCTCCTTGTCAAATTCTGGTAGCAGCTTGCGCTTCGGGTAGCTCTTTGATTGGTGGCCATTGCCGTATTTATCCGCGGTTTTGAGCACTTTGCTCCACCTCATTCTGAGTGTGTCTTCCGCTGTTTTGAGCTTCCGTTTTTCCTTCTTCAAGCTTCTTGCGGTGTTGACGAGTCTTTTCCGAAGGTTTTTACTCTCAGGCGGCGTGTCCGGCATGAGGTCGTCCGGACTGTTGTTTTCGCCGGGCCTGGACTGCTTATCTGACTCGTCCTGTTCGGACGGTTGCTTATCTGCATGTTCGTCGTCAAATTGTGTGCCCTGCTGTATTGCGGGGTCATTAGGAGCGTTGTTGTTGTCGAGGCGGGACTTAGGGCGGCGTCTGCACCGCCGTTTTGATTGTTTGTCGGCGGGGTTATCTTCTGTCGCGGCCCGTTGGTCCTCGTTATCGCTCTCTTTTGGGGTATCCACCATATATACGTCGTATGACGAGGTGGTCCTCCCATGCCCTATAGGCGCTGGTTCTTGTTCGTCTCCGGCATCGTCATCCATACCGTCGATGTCTTCGGAGTCATAGTCTAGCATGTCGGTTAGATCGTCGACAGTGGCTACAAAGTGGGTGGTGGGTGGGCTCTGAATTTCTTTGTCGTCCGTATCCCAACCATCCTGGCCATAGTCCGGCCAGGACTCTCCTGATAGCGAGAGATGCTTTAGCGAATTTAGGATGTCGCCAAAGGGCGAGTATTGGAAGATGTCCGTGGCGGTGAATTCCATAACCGGCGCCCAATCAGATTCGATTGGTAGGGGCGGGGGAGGTCCGGAGTCCGGCAAGGAGTCCGGCACCTCGGAATCACGAGTTTCGCGACGGACAAGGTTAGTGTTCAGCTCCATCGCCGTGGAAGTTGAAGCCCCCGAGGTGGCGTCCATCCACCGGTCCTCGATCTAGGCGATCGGCTTCGGACTAAGGGCCGAAGCGGATTCGAGTGCGGCCACCAAGGCACTGTTCGGCGGCAAAGCTAGTTCATGCCCATCGTAACAGTGCGGCGCGCTTGGCTGTGGCTCGAGCCCGTCGAACATCAAGTCTCCGCGGACATCGGCCGTGAAGTTTAGGCTTCCTAATCTGACCTGATGGCCAGGGGCGTAGCTTTCGATCTGCTCCAGATGGCCAAGTGAATTAGCCCGCAGTGTGAAGCCGCCGAATAAGAAGATCTGTCCGGGGAGAAAAGTCTCACCCTGGACAGCGTTGTTGATTGAAGAGGCCATCTAGCCTATCGGTGACGACACAGAGGAACTCTCGATGAAAGCACCAATGTCGGTGTCAAAACTGGCGGATCTCGGGTAGGGGGTCCCGAACTGTGCGTCTAGGCGGATGGTAACAGGAGACAAGGGACACGATGTTTTACCCAGGTTCGGGCCCTCTCGATGGAGGTAAAACCCTACATCCTGCTTGATTAATATTGATGATATGGGTAGTACAAGAGTGGATCTACCACGAGATCAAGGAGGCTAAACCCTAAAGCTAGCCTATGGTATGATTGTTGTAATGTATGTTGTCCTACGGACTAAAGCCCTCCAGTTTATATAGACACCGGAGGAGGCTAGGGTTACACAGAGTCGGTTACAATGGTAGGAGATCTACATATCCGTATCGCCAAGCTTGCCTTCCACGCCAAGGAAAGTCCCATCCGGACACGGGACGGAGTCTTCAATCTTGTATCTTCGTAGTCTTGGAGTCCGGCGGACGATGATAGTCCGGCTGTCCGGACACCCCCTAGTCCAGGACTCCCTCAGCCTCCATCAGCAGTCGGCTCTTTGGAGCACGGATTGTTGCTTGAGGCCCGGTCAGGTTGGGGCTGACCATGCGCCCCAACCTCCGGCACATCGTATTTGTTCTCCTCCTCCTCCTCCCCCTCCCCCTCCCCCCTTCATCGTTGTAGTCGATGTCTTCAGCCAAGTCCTCGTTGTCCTCTGGGTTCATCCCGAGCCACTGCAGCGGCGCTTCGACGCCTTCCTCGACTACCTCCGGGACGAAGACGCTGGTGTTTGTGAAGTCGGCGATCGCCGCCGCCCTGTTGATAAGCTCGGCTTCCACCGCCACCAGCTCCTCCTGCGCCTCTAGCCGGAACGTGGCCAACTAGGCTAGATCAAGCCCAGGATACCACGCCTTGACGAACTCGAGGGCCCGGCGCGCTCTTGCCCGGGCTGCAGAGCCCTTCCAGGCCTCCAGGCGGTCGGCCGCCACCTCCAGCCAGTCGGCAGTCCTACTTGGGGTGCGCGGAGCCGGCAAGCCTAGCCAGAGGGTGGATATCACCTGGGCCCCGACGCGCTGAAGACGGTGCATCATTTGATGGGCGGGCCGAAGACGGACCTGGATGCTGAGGATTGGCTCGTTGAGGGTCCAGGGGGCGTCAGCGGCAATCTGCACGCCTTCCGCCCTCCGCTCCTTGCGCTGGGCCTCGATGATCTGTTTCGCGGCGACGAAGTGGCCCGGGAAGAAGTCTCCTTGGACAGAAGGCAAGGAAAGCCAAAGTCAGAAACAAGCAGTCGGCCTAAATAAGGGCCGGCAGCTCAAAACAAGAAACAAATAAAATAAAGCACACCATCGACCAAGTCTTCGATGCTGCTAAAGCAGGCCGTCATCTGCGCCTCCTTGTCGGCCCAGGCGGAGCGCTCGATCTCAAACTCAGCGAGGAGGTCGGTCTCCTTCGCCTTCTCCTCCCGCTGGGTCGTCTTGAGGGCGTCCGCCTACTCTGCGAGCTGAGTGACCAGCCGCTCTCGCTCCTCGGGTAGCTTGCTGCACTCCGCCTCCTTGCCGTGCAAGGCGGTGTTGGGTTCGCCCAGCTGCTGCTGCAAGGCGGCGTTGGCCTCTGTAAAAAGGAAAGAAGAAAGAACATCAGTCAAATAACAAAGAGGGATGCAGTTGCCGGGGAGATCCGGCCCGACTGCTCAGCAGTCGGCCCGAATCTCGGGGACTACAGCCCGCGGGTGCGCCATCGCGCCCCCACAGAGAAGAAGTAGCTAGCAAAGACAAATTCACTGGGAAGATTCGGCCCGACTGCTCAGTAGTCAGCCCGAACCTCAGGGACTACAGCCCGCGGGTGCGCCAGCGCGCCCCTGCGAAGAAAGGAAATCGAAGCTTACTCCGGCTCTCGGACAGATGGGCGTTCTGCGTTTCCAGCTCCCGGACCCTGGAGTTGAAGGTGACCGCGCGAAGATTGTGGTAGTCCTGCAGAAGGGATATCAGATAAAGTCAGCATTTGACACTTGCAAGTTGAAGTTCCGGACCGCTTGCTCAGCAGCTGGCCCAAAACAAGGGGACTACAACCAGTGGGTGCGCTTGCGCGTCCCCACAAAGAAAGCAAGAAGATCAAAATAAAGAGAAGCGAAGAAAACTTACGCGGATGGCTGCCCGCGACTCCAGGAACGCCTCGTTGCATCGCTTGAGGGGCATCGGCTTCGGCCCAGAGTTTGGCCTGGACGTCAAGGGACGCCTGGGCCAGGACGCCCGTCCCACCTCCGGGTACCCAGCCAGCGGGCGCGGTGCTGGTCGCTTCATTGTTGGGGATGGACGAGCTCGCAGCACCGGCTTCTAGTGGCAGCGGCGCCGAGGCCGCCTTCGCAAAACGGCAGCGCGCGGGTGTGCGGACCTCAAGAGTCAGGTCCGTCACAACTACGTCCCCGGCTAGTGGCACCGGTGGCCCAGCCGGCTGGTCGTCCTGCATTCCGCTAGTCGGTGGCGGCGGCGGCACGATGACGTCCGGCATGGCCACGTCGCCGCGCTCCCTCTCCATGACCGGCTGCTCGTCGCCGGCTCCCCCAGTCGTCGCCTCAAACTCGGGCGGAGGTGGTGCTGTGTTCAGAGGCGTCACAAGCAACGGCTCCTGGTGGCGTGCGGCTTCCACGAGCCGCTCCTTCTCCGTGGCTTCAGCCTCCGCCTGCCCCAGCTTCCTCACCGCGGATGCTGCAGCCTTGTCCGCCTCTACCTTCGCCAGACGGTCGGCCTCTTCCTCACGCGCCTCCCGCGCGTTCCGCTCTCTCGCCTCCCGGAGGTCGGTGGCCGGGTCGATTCGCCGGCTGGTGGAGGAGGTCTCCGCCGACCTAATGATTGAGGCAGCGCCCGACTTCACGAGGGTGAGCGGGGCCCTGAGATAGGAAGACAAGACAAAAAAAAATTTAGGCCAGATCGGCAAAGAGGTGGAAACATGAGAAGGGTACTTACGCTGACACCATGACTAGCACCTTCGGCTGCTTCTGGTACTTGGCCACCTTGGCCGCGGCTTCTTTCCGCCTGGTCACCGCGGTCGGGTTCTTCGGCTTCTTCGGCGCGTTGCCAAACAGGGCAGCGCCTTGCTTCCGCTTGCGTTTGCCGCCACGGGTGGGCGGCCCAGTAGAGGGGCCTACGCCGGTGTTGGCCGTGCTCCGGGGGGCGTGGCTCATCTTCGTCGTCGTCATCATCAGGCTAGGTCTCCACGCCGCCGCCCTCCTCGGAGCCACCTGCTCCGTCGCCGCCACCTGTCGCGTCGTCCGCCAAGGCGGCCACCCCCAAGTCAGGGTCGTCCACATCACTCACTGCCCTGTCCGGCACGTAGTCACCACCCAGCCCCACGATGGCGGCCGTCGCCTCGGACATATAAATCTGCACTCTAGAAGGTAGTCGCATCACAATAAGAACAAGACTGAAAGACAGAACTAAAGGAAGAAATCAAAGGACTTACGGCAGGCGGCGGGTCGTCGCGGAAATACGGCCGCTTCCCGTACCGCTAGTCTCCCTCTGACACCTTGAGGTCGGAGATCTCGTTCACCATCCTCGCGACCTCAGCAGTCGGCATCTCCTTCGTGCACAACCGGCTCGGGTCGTGGTGCCCGCTCATCCGGAAGATCGGATGAGGGCGGCCCTAGAACGGGAGGACCCAACGCTTGATGAAGGCGATGAGGAGGTCGGAGGCCACGAGGCCCTCCGACTCCTAGAGCACCCGGAGTCGGCCGATGGCGGCCGCCATGTCCGCTGACACCGGCTTCGTCTTGTAGCCCCAGTTGGGCCGAAGCCCGGTAGGGGGGCCGGCCTCGTACGCCGGCGGGTTGATGAAGTCGACAGCCGGATCGACGTTCTCAACATAGAAGTAAGCCTGCTGCCACAGTTTTACCGACTGTGACAGCTTGATGACGGGGAAGGCGTTCCTTTTTGCCGGCTGGCGCATGGCAACAAATCCACTGCACTCGGTCGCTGTGTCCTTGGCGGAGGTGCCCAGCTTCCCGTAAAAGAATGCTCCCCACATCTCGAGTGTGGGGAGGATGCCGACGTAGCCCTCGCACGCCGTGACGAAGGCGGAGAGTAGGGTCACGGTGTTGGGTGTCAGATGATGAGGTTGGAGATGGTTGAAGTCGAGGAACGAGCGGAGGAAGCCACTCACCGGAAGGCCGAAGCCACGGAGGAAGTGCGAGCGGAAGACGACCCGCTCGTTCCCCTTCGGCGCCGGCGAAATCTCCTCCGCCAGCGGCACCCATGCCTTGACGAACGCCACGTTGGGCATCTGGCGCGTGTCTCGGAGGAAGGAGATGTGGTCTTCGATCACCGTCGACCCGTCCCAGTCGCTGCCCTTCTCGCGCGCCATGGCTTTAGGCGGGGCCGTGAGAGGAGGAGGAGTGCGTCGGTGGCAAACGGCGGCAGCGCCACGGCAAGCACGAAGCGGCATCAGCAGCAATGGCGGAGAGAGCAGAAGGAGGAAGAGAGTGTGGGAGGGGGCGCGCGTGCTCCACCGCACCCCTCCCTCCCCCTACTTATAGCCCTCGGGCTACGAAGCCGAGGGGGCGGAGCGTGGGATCGTGGGATTAACTACGCCCACGACCCCACGACCCCCCGTTTACCGCGCATACTTACTGCGCCTTGAACGCTCGTGGGAATCGCAACCGCCCACCTCGGCACAACGGATCCGCCCGCGTGCCGAGGCCCGGTAGTGCCGGGCCCGGCCCGCTATCACGTCCCATCAGGAGCGTGGGGTGGCAGGTTGGCCAGGCTGGCGTGCGCCGTGTGGCATACGTGTGGCGGGCGGCGGCCCTGGGAAGCTTAGCAGGCACGCCACCCATTTTCCCCCCATGGAGTTCAAAATCGGCCGACAATCCCGCCTTGTCAAAGACGACTTCTACAGTCGGCGCGCTGCAAGGCAGATCAAACATTCTCCCGGAGCTCGGCAAGGGGGGAAGCCGCTGAGACTTCGCGACCCCTCGACCAGAACACCTCACCTACTTCGGGGACTACTGTCGGAGTAATGGGCCACGGCTAGCCTCACCCGAGTCCCAGGATTTGTTAAGACTTTGGGCCAGCTTCGCCCCGCAGTGTCCCAAGCTAATGCTCCGCCATCTGGGGGCGACTAGCTCAATGGCTGGCCACCAGAGGGCGGCCAACCACCTGCAGACGGCATCACGAGCAACCGGCCCCGGTCAGCCGGCCTCTAGGGAGAGTGGTGTCAAGCAGGCGGCCACCTGGTGCCCTCAGAGTTTGCGCCCCCATCAAGAGGACAAGATAGGGCGCTGCTACAGTGAAGTCCCTCACCCCCTAATCTTGGGCTTGGCGTGGCCACAGTGCCCCGTACAGGCGGAGATCTCCGTGCGGCGTGGCACTGTTGCCACTTCCCCCTGACGTCACTCCGGGCAGGCGGAGCACTGTTACCGACGACGGCCTATCGGTACGGCCCGCTGGCTGTGGGCCCTACTGGGCAGTGACGCCTCGGAAGACGGTGTACGCCGAACCAACCAGAACAGGGGAAGGCCAGCCTCCAGCAGGCGGCCGTCCCTTCCCTCGAAGCAAGTGCACCATTAACCTGATGAGACCAGGTGTGGCTACAGTGATCTCCCGCCAGGCGGCGAGACTCTAGCCACACTGAGTTGACCGAGCCCATGTCATTAGCAGCACGGCTACAGTGAGCAGCCACCAACCAGACCCGCCAACGGCGGGAGCGGCCTCTCGGCTCCGTACCAGACCAGTCGGCGGGGCCCACCAGGCGGCAGGCCCCAGTAGTCGGCGGAGAAGCCGGAGGCCGGAGACACTAACAGCCGGGCCCAACACCCGGCCGGATTACCATTGTACCCCTGGGGGTAGGCCTATATAAACCCCCGAGGGCACCCATGCAAAGGGTTCCCCACCCCATTAGATCTAGCCACTTCCCTAGAGCAGGAGAGAGCTAGCCCTGCCTTCTCCTGCCTTTAGCATACAGCTCAAGGAGCACCTTTGTGCCTTGGTGATCATGCGGAGACCCCGCAGAGCAGGACTAGGGGTGTTATCTCCTAGGAGAGCCCCGAACCTGGGTAAAGTACGCTGGTGTTCGTGTCTATGCCTCATCCCGCTTCCAGGCACCGGCGACGTTCTACTCGCTCCCACCATGATAAGCCATCCATTGGCATATGTCGCACCCAACCCCCGACACCGATCTACTATTTTGCAATCTTTTACTTTCCGATCTATAAACCAGAAATACCAAAAATAATTAATTTACCGTTTATCTATCTCTATCAGATCTCACTTTTGCAAGTAATCGTGAAAGGATTGACAACCCCTTTATCGCGTTGGGTGCAAGTTGTTGATTGTTTGTGCAGGTATTCGGTGACTTGTGCATAGTCTCCTACTAGATTGATACCTTGGTTATCAAACTGTCGGTGTACTAGAGTAGGGGTACCCTAGTATCCCGAACTTGTGCACGGGCAGTCGCAGCACCCCGCGGCATGGCTTGCCGAGTGACCGCCAAGGTCCTCCGTGGTTCCTATTGGAGCCATTCAAGAACAAAGTGTTCAAGCCAAGGAGACAAGACCCCGGCAAGAGGAGCTTGCCGGGAAGGCCAACCGAGGCATCTCAAGGAACTTGCCGCGACGCGCCACGCGTCCCGGCAAGACCCGGTGAGCGACAAACTTCCGGACGTGACAAGACAACGACAGCGGCAAGGCGTTTGCCGCGGCAAGCAACCACTCTGTACCCGCGCTCCAACACATCCACCAACGTGTCGCCCTGGAACCTTTCCAGGCGCGCGTGGCAAGAGGCTGTGCAGCCAGCGGTGCGAGGTGGCAAGCGACGCTAACAAGATTGCCATCGTGGCGAGCAGTGGCGTCCCTGACGGTCCCTTTTTGCACTGTTTGGGCGACGCAGACGGGCTTTTAATGCCTTTGTCCCCTGCCGTCAGGGTTAGGTAGGATACACTGTACAAGTAGTTGTACCAAACGCAACATCATTTCCATTTTTACCCTTGTCTGTGTTGCCACCTATCGGTGACCCCTTGAGCATATAAAAGGAGGCCCATGCGCAACGTAGAGGGGGGTTCGAAGGGTTCGAAGCCAGAAAGCACTCACGCTCGGTCTCGTTAGCGGCTAGTGTGTACTGTAGCATCTAGCGCTCCCGAGCAAGAACTCAATACACTCAGACATGCAGCAGTAGGAGTATTATCTCTCCGGAGAGCTCCGAAGCTGGGTAACCGCTCGTGTGCTTCGCCTCTATCTGCTCTTCGTGCGATCTCCGCCCCCGGCCGAACCAAAAGGGGCCCGGTCCGCCGGCCCCATAGGTGTCCATGGATCAGTTCTCCCACGACATCTATGGCGCGCCAGGGAGGGGGCGTCGAGGCTATGTAAACCTGATCCGGCCTCCACACGGGCTAGATCTTCATCTTCTTCATCGACATGCCACCAAAGAAGAAGGCTTCGGAGGTGGCTGCTCCGTCCGCGTCGAACCCACCACCACCGGAGCAAACGGGTGGTGGGGTAGACGCCGGCGGAAGAACAGGCATCGACGAGGGAGCTCACGGTGCTGCCAGGTCCAAGGACAAGGCTGCGCAGACTTCGGCGTCCGTACATGCGCCGCGCCCATCTCAGGAGGCGCGGGACCGACAGCGTCATGGTACTCGCGGTACCATACGTTCGTTGGACCAAGATCGAGCTGGTGGATCTCGGGGTGCTCAAGACCAGCATGTACGCGAACATGCTGGCACGAGCAAGACACGGTCGCCTGGACGGGATACTGCTCCTTCTAACATAGTCAGAAGTCCGAGCATATCCCGCTCCTCGCACCGTTCGCCACTACCGCCCACCACTCCAGCAGAAGCTTTGGCACGAGCTTAACTGCTCCTGGATTACCCTCCAACGGCAGACAAGATCGACGAATGGAGAGCCACCATTCAGAGTCTCATCGGCTTCGCCAACGGCGACACCCCACGGCAGCCGAATGCATCGCAGCCGCGGCAAGATTGCCAGGCACGAGTCGATGGCGACAAAGCCGGTGGGGGTGCAACCACCATGCACTCTCCACCCAAAAGGCCAAGATCGCCGACTCGTCGGGTCCATGACAACGACTCCACCGCGTCATCAGATCCACGAGCTCGTCGCGATCAGCGCCAAGTTCTTCATGAACGACAGCAAGAAGACTCTCGTACTCGCATCGAGCATCAAAGAGAAGCGCGGCGTCAATCGGACCAGCGCGCTGGGCCCTCTGTTGACATGCATGCGCCAGGGGAACCAGGCGACTTGCCGTACGGGGTAGGTTGCCCTGTGTTCACTCGTGAGCTGCGGCAAGTCCAGTGGCCCAGCACGAAGAATTTCAAGCCAGACGTACCAGAGAAGTACGACGGCAAGTCGCATCCGTCGGAGTTCCTCAGCATCTACACCATCACGGTGCAAGCTGCCGGGGGGCGGGACGACAAGATCCTTGCCAACTACTTCCCGCTGGTGCTCAAGCCCAATGTCAGATCCTAGCTCATGCACTTGCCGGATAACTCCATATCCTCCTGGGCAGACTTATGCCATCAGTTTGTCGGCGCCTTTACAGGCGGCCACAAACCTCATGGCCAGGAGAGCGACCTTCATCTCCTCGCCCAGAAGGAAGGAGAGTCCCTGCGCAAGTACATTCAGAGATTCAGCCGTGTACAGCACAACATCCCAAATGTCCACCCTACCGCGATCATCAGCGCGTTCCATCAGAACGTGCGAAACCGCAGGATGCGGGAAGAGATGGCGATGTGCAAGATCAGAGACATCAGTGAGCTATATGCCCTAGCTGACAAGTGTGCACGTGCCGAGGAAGGGAGGAAACTCCCCGGAGAGAATACAGGAGCAGGAGGATCTGACAGCGAGGATGCTGCCCCGGCAAAGAAAAACCGGCGGCGGAACAACAGGAAGAAGAAAGGCAAAGATGTGCTGGTCGTTGAGCAGTCCGGCAACGAAGGTGGCGCCAAGAACGCTGTGGCGGTCGCCGACAAGCAGGACGGCACCGACAAGCAGTACTACAAGATCCACCGCATCAAGGGCCATGACCTCCAGAGCTGCAAGAAGGTCGAGCAGCTTGTCGAGAAGCAAAAGGCTGAATACGAGCGACGCGACAAGGAGAAGGCCCAAGAAGGTACTGGGGGATCAGGCAAGAAACGCCCCGGCCGAGGGGGACGCTGCGGCAAGGCCAAGCAGCGGCAAGGAGACAGAACTCCCCGCAGCCGTGACAAGGATGAAGACGACGACGATGAAGATATGGATGATGACAAGACCGGTGAGCAGGAGTTCCAGAAAGCCACAGAGGTCCTGTGCGTTGACGGTGGTGCTTCTCTGCATACTTCACACCGCCAGCTCAAGCAGTGGCTGCGAGAAGTCAATGCGGCAGAACCGCCCGGCGAGTCACGCAAGCCTCTGAAATGGTCCAGCACGCCTATCATCTTCGATATAAAGGACCACCCTGATCGCACAACTGCGGTCAGGTGCTTGCCGATGTTGGTTTCACCAACTATCCGCAACCTCAAGGTCACTAAGATGCTAGTTGACGGCGGGGCCGGCTTGAACCTGATCTCCTCCGCGGTACTCCAAAAGCTTCAGATCCCTGACAGCGAGCTCGAAGAGATCGGCACATTCCAAGGAATCAATCCGGGAAGGAGCAAGCTGAAGGGGAAGATCACATTGCCGGTGACATTTGGCAGCGAGTTGAACTTCAGGACTGAGAGGGTCACTTTTGACGTTGCTGATTTTCCATTGCCTTACAATGGGATACTCGGCCGTCCAGCACTCGCCAAATTCATTGCGGACTCTCACTATGCATACAACATGCTGAAAATGCCAGGCCCGATAAGTGTCATCTCTGTCCCTGGCGACAAGAAGGATGCTCTTATCTGCGCCGACAAGATCTACCGGGAAGCAGCAGCCGCAACAGATCGCAAGTCACTTGCTGTTGAAGCTCCTGGGGGGAAGAAGAAGACCTAGTTCGTCAAGAGTTCTGATGCCCACTCCGGCAAGCGCACCTCTTCGGAGTGCTGCGCTACCGTCGAGGATGCACCATCGAGCTCCACCGGTAAGTGTAAGAAGATAATGGCAGCTCCGCCAGAAACCAAGAAGGTGTCCGCCAAGGAGGACGGCACTGGTGGTACCTTCACCATCAGTGCCACTCTCGAACCTAAATAGGAAAGCGCGCTCGTTGCTTTCCTGCGGGCGAATGTCGACGTGTTTGCGTGGCAACCGTCTGACATCCCCGGTGTTCCCAGGAAAGTAATCGAGCACCATCTTGCCGTCTGTCCTCATGCACGGCCCGTCAAGCAGAAAGTCAGGAAACAAGCAGTGGAGCACCAAGAATTCATCGCAGAAGAAATCAAGAAATTGGAAGCAGCAGGTCTTGTCAGAGGAGTGCTCCATCCTACGTGGTTGGCCAATCCTGTAGTCGTGCGCAAGGCAAACGGGAAATGGAGGCTTTGTATCGATTTTACCGATGTCAATAAAGCTTGTCCCAAAGACCCATTTCCCTTACCGCGCACTGACCAGATTGTTGACTCCACGGCTGGATGTGACTTGCTTTCATTTCTTGATGCATATTCAGGATACCATCAGATCTTCATGGCAGAAGAGGATGAGGAGAAGACCGCATTCATCACTCCATGTGGCACATACAGTTTCATACGGATGCCTTTCGGTTTAAAGAATGCAGGTTCAACATTTGCAAGGGTAGTCCATGACGCTTTTGAGCCACAAATGCACAGAAATGTGGAAGCCTACATGGATGACATAGTGGTCAAGAGCAAGGACAAGGCAACTCTGATTAGGGATTTGGACGAAACCTTTGCAAATCTGCGCAAGATCAACCTCAAGCTTAACCCCGAGAAGTGTGTGTTTAGAGTCCCCTCCGGCAAGCTTCTCGGGTTCTTCGTGTCTCAGCGGTGAATTGAAGCCAACCCCGACAAGATCAAGGCCTTTGAGCAGATTGAAGCACCAAAGCGTGTCACGGATGTACGAAGACTTGCCGGTTGTGTGGCTGCTCTCAGCAGGTTTATCTCTAAGTCTGCTGAGCGTGCCCTGCCGTTTTTCAAAATATTGAAAAAGGCAGGTCCAATGAAATGGACTCCGGAAGCGGGGCGCTGCAGGATTTAAAGAGATACCTGTCCTCCACTCCAACACTTGTCGCACCTAAGCCACAAGAGAAGTTGTTGCTGTATATAGCGGAAACCAATCAAGTGGTTAGTGCTGCGTTAGTAGCGGAGAGGGAGGCAGATGATGAGCCAGCAACCATGGCAGACACATCCAGCGACAAGCAGGAGACTTCACCGACAAGCTCTGGTCCCGACAAAGATAGATCTGCGCAGGCGAGTGAGGAGATACAGAAGAGAATGGTGCAGTGCCCAGTTTACTTTGTCAGTTCCCTTCTGCAGGGGGATAGGTCAAGGTACTCTGGTGTGCAGAAATTGCTTTTCGGCCTTCTCATGGCCTCGAGAAAGCTGCGCCATTACTTCCAAGCACATGAGATCACAGTTGTCACTCGTTTTCCGCTGAAGAGGATACTACAGAATCCAGAAGCAACATGCAGGATTGTTGAGTGGGCACTGGAACTGTCAAGCTTTGGCCTCAAGTTTGAGAGCACTTCAACTATCCAAAGGAGAGCATTGGCAAAATTCATAGCAGAGTGGACGCCAACTCCAGATGAAGAAATTCCAGAAACAAGCATCCCCGTCAAGGAAGCGAGCAAAGAGTGGCTGATGTACTTTGATGGTGCCTTCTCGCTGCAAGGCGCTAGTGCGGGCGTGCTACTTTTTGCGCCCACCGGAGAGCACCTCAAGTACGTAGTCCAGATGCACTTTCCCAAGGAGCAAGCAACAAACGATACCGCAGAGTATGAAGGTTTGCTTGCCGGTCTCAGAATCGCAGCAGACCTTGGGATCAAGAAGCTCATTGTCAGGGGTGACTCGCAGCTTGTCGTCCGCCAAGTGAACAAGAATTATCAGAGTCCGTTGATGGAAGCTTACGTTGATGAAGTGAGGAAGTTAGAAGAGCACTTTGACGGCCTATAGATGGAACATGTTCCAAGAGCTCAGAATGACATTGCCGATGGCCTGTCGAAGTGCGCCGCACTTAAGTTACCTGTGGAACCAGGGATCTTTGTGCTCAAACTGACTCAACCGTCCGTAACGCCATCAACTGGACAGAGCAAGAAGAGGAAGTTGATTTCTGGTGACTATTTTCTGGCAGAGCTCCTCGAAGCCGTCGTCAAGAAGGTCCCCAAGATCAACACCAAGAGTGCTGAGGAGCAGTCTGCTCAGGCAAGCCCTAGGGTTTGTTCCGTTGAAGTAGACACTCCCGACAAGTTTTGCTCCGGCAAGCTTGCCGGGGAACGTCAAGCTCCGGCTGAGCCGCAGGTTCTCGCCGTGGAAGCGGATGTTCTCGCAGCAGCAGATGTGCCTTTGGTCCTTGTTGTCGAGCCGAAAGCTCCAGCATGGGCACAACAGATTGTCCGTTTCCTTCAGACAGGAGAACTTCCCGAAGAGCAAGAAGAAGCGGAAAGAGTAGCCCAGCAATCAAGTATGTACCAGTTTGTTGACGACACACTATACAGAAGAAGACTCAACAGTGTGAAATTGAAGTGTATTCACCGGGAAGATGGACAAAAGCTGTTGGCAGAGATACATGGAGGCATATGTGGTCACCACATTGGCGCAAGAGCGCTTGCCGGCAAAGCATTCCGGCAAGGTTTCTTTTGGCCGACAGCCCTCCAGGATGCAACTGCACAAGTAACCAAGTGTGAAGCGTGCCAGTTCCATTCCAAGCAGATACACCAGCCAGCTCAAGCTCTCCAGACGATCCCTTTATCCTGGCCATTTTCGGTCTGGGGGCTCGACATCCTCGGCCCCTTTCCCCGAGCTGTCGGGGGCTTTGAGTACTTGTACGTCGCAATCGACAAGTTCACAAAGTGGCCGGAAGTGGAAGCAGTGAGGAAGGTGACAGCACAGTCAGCAGTCAAGTTCTTCAGGTTGATTGTTTGCCGTTTCGGGATCCCTAACAGGATCATCACCGACAATGGCACGCAATTCACGAGCCGCACCTTCATGCAGTACGTCCAAGATCTTGGCGCCAAGGTCTGCTTCACTTCTGTTGCTCATCCGAGAAGCAATGGTCAAGCGGAGAGGGCAAATGCTGAAGTGCTGCGCGGGCTCAAGACCAGGACTTTCGACAGGCTGCGCAAGTGCGGAAAGAACTCGATTGAGGAGCTGTCGGTGGTTCTTTGGTCGATCAGGATGACGCCAAATCGAGCCACTGGCCAGACACCTTTCGCTCAAGTCTATGGAGCAGAGGCAGTTCTCCCCACGGAACTCGTATACGGGTCACCTCGAGTGCTCGCTTGTAATGAGCTTGAGCAAGAGCAGCTGCGACAAGATGACGCGCTGCTCCTTGAGGAGGACCATCTTCAGGCTGCTGTACGAGCTGCTCGCTACCAGCAAGCTTTGCGCCGCTACCATAGCCGCAAAGTTAATGCCAGAAGTCTTGAGGAAGGCGACCTTGTTCTTCGGCGCATTTAGTCCGCCAAGAATTCCAACAAGTTGACGCCGAAGTGGGAAGGCCCTTACCGGGTGAAACGAGTCACTAGGCCTGGCGCTGTCCGCCTTGAGACCGAAGATGGCACTCCGGTGAGCAACTCCTGGAATATTGAGCATCTTCGTAAGTTTTACCCGTAAGGTGCGGTTGCCGGAACCTGTTCCGGCAACCACCTTTTGTACAAATCTTGCCGCTGTTGCATGTAATCCTTTTGTACAAAGCCGGGCACAGACCCCGTGCATAAGTAAAGCTCATGTGATCCGCACATCTTGTCAATTTCATGCTTTCTACTTTTTGCATGTGTTATCTGACACCTTGTGCAGCGCCTACCCCCGGTAAGCAATAACGAGCCGTAAGGCTCCATATCTTTATTTTCTCTTCTTTCTCTTTCTCAAAGAAAGGAAGGTTCCCTCGCCCACAAGTTTGCCGGGGGGAAAGGAGAAGATAATGGTGTGGACCAGGTGTCGTTCAAGAAAGTTTCGCCTTACCGGGAAGCAAACGACAGAAAAGCTAAGTTGCCAAAGTTTGAGCAATCAGTTTAAAAAAAATTAAGTTATCTTCCTCGAACGACCGTGCTTTGTATGGAAAACCTGTGCACGGAGGAACCAACTCGTAATTAGTTGCACCCTTACTTTGTTTCGAGTCCGCTCAACAACTTAAGTGTGCTGCGACTAGTTGCGACAAGGTTTCTTGTCGGTAGCGGCACCGCCAGCAGGCTGCTGACGTTCCGCACTCAGCGCTCGCGGCTAAGGCGCCTGCACCGGCAAGTTCCCTAAAAGCGTAGGGCAAAAACATACAAAGGAAGGAATCAAGTAAAGGAAATAACATAGCAATCGATACCCAAATAAAGTTATATTACAAGATAGCTTGTCGCAGCTCTAATAGGTCATTCTCGTAACATGACCAGCAGCGACAAGAAAAGGAGAAAACGGGCGGCCTAGTCTACGCGATCGCCATCAACCCTCTTGATCTTGCTCACCTTGTCCACAATGGGTGCGACAAGGGCCTTGAGTGCTTCTAGATCAGCATCCGGCGGCAGCTTCTTGAGGACATTGGTGAGGATGAGGCCCGGGTTGCGAAAAGGCACCTTCACCAACACCTTTTGAAGAACTCCCGCGCAGATCGTGCGCGACTCGTCGGCCAGCTGCTTTGGGATCCTTTCCCGGAGTCGCTGGAGGGTCGTCGCCACGCCTTTGAAGAACAAGCTGAGCTTGGCGCTGGGTTGGAGGTTCTCATCGGAGGAATACCCGAAATCCTCCATCCCCAGCTGCGCCAGCTCCCCGTCGATGGCTGCGGCAACGTCCACGAGACCCTCCGTCCAGTGCTCCACATTCTCCCTGAAGGTGTTCTGGGTAGCGGCAGCACTAGCCAGCAGCGCCTCGTTGGCCTTGATCTCCTTCTTCAAGGTCACCTCCTGCTCCCTGGCGCCGTCCAGCGTCTTGGTCAAAGTAGTCAGCTTCAACTCAAGATCTGCGTTGGAGTCCTTGGCGGCGCTAAGCTCCTTGCCCTTCTCGACGAGACGATCCTGCAGCTCGCCAAGGGTGTAGGCATCCATCTCTCGCTCACACTTGAGTGCGGCAAGCTCTTCATCCCTCGCCTTGAGATCGGCCTCCAGCTGCGCCACCTTCGTCTCCAACTCCTTCTTGGCAGCCTCGGCAGCTGCGGCAGCATCCTCTGCTTCCTTGAGAGCCCCGCCGAACATTTGCTCGCGCGTGACAAGCTCCTCCTCGTGGCTGTCAAGGTTGACCTTCCGCTGCGCCAACTCACCTTCCCGCGCAAACAGCTCCTCGGCGGCAAGTCGCTGTTGCTCTTTAGCTTCGGCCTTCTCGAGGAGGAAGGCTTTCCGCGCCTCCACGAGTTGCGCCCGCTCCTCTGCTAGGGACCGGAGGGCTTCCTGGTTATGACCCTGGAGCTCCTCCGCGCGCTTCTCGATGTCCACTCCCGCCCCCGACCGCCGCGCCGTGGATGCAGCAGCAGCAGTAGATGGCGGAGCAAGATACGGCGTACCCCAGGCCGCGCGTGCCCGTGCCCTATTTTGGGCCTGGCCCAACAGCGCTCGGCACCGTGTGTGGCCCAGGACCGGGGGCTCCTGTCGGTGTACTAGAGTAGGGGTACCCTAGTATCCCGAACTTGTGCACGGGCAGTCGCAGCACCCCGCGGCATGGCTTGCCGGGTGACCGCCAAGGTCCTCCGTGGTTCCTATTGGAGCCATTCAAGAACAAAGTGTTCAAGCCAAGGAGACAAGACCCCGACAAGAGGAGCTTGCCGGGAAGGCCAACCGAGGCATCTCAAGGAACTTGTGTCACATCCTAGTCAGCCATGCATTAGTGTTGCATCATGTTTAATCTTTCATCAGAAACCTGAAATGGGGATGACAGAACCCCCAGTCCCCTCTGAATCCAATTAGGGTTTACTAAAAACTTTTTCAATGAACCTGAAATGCCCTTCTAAAATGCCCATCATTTTTGTCTTGGTTCAGAACCTCTGCCAAAAGTGGTGCACATTTTCCTAGGCCAGCTTAGGGTTTTTGAATTAAATCATAAATATTTGAATTTGGGCATTTAAAATTATATAAAATATTTAAATGCTCAAATATCTCCAAACTAGAATGTTTCATGTTGGAAATAATCCAACTATGGACCAGGAGTAGTTTGGTGATTTTAGGAGTAGCCTAGGTATTTTATTTAATTCAACAAAGTTGCAGAAGTATTAAAAAACAGAAAACAGAAAGAAATGGAAAAAGCTTACCTGGCGCCAGCACCCGGCCCACCTGCCGGCCCAGCCCAGCACCGCGCCAGCGAGCTGCTTGCCGGCCAGGCAGGCAGGCAGGTGCTCGACGGCGAGCACCGCATGGGTGCCACGCACCTGCTCGCCGCCTCGCCGCCTCCCTCGCCCGGCTAACGCCGTGAATCGGCCTCTCTCTCTCTCTCCCGAACCTCCCAGACACCCCCTCTCCTCTCCAGTTCCTCTCCCTCGCTCTCCCACGCCATGGCCGACGCCATCGCCGCCACCCCCTCGCCGTAGCCACGCCCTCCGTCAACCCCACGCCGTGCCACCGTGTCCAGGAGCTCCGCCGCCGTCCACTCCATCGAGCTAGCCGAGCCCCGTGTGCTCGTGCGGCCCGAGACCACCGCACCGACCTCGCCCGAGCTCGCCGTCGCCGGAGATCCCCTTCAACGCCGTCGCCGCCTCAGCTCGTCCCCGACCCCGCCGGTGGCCTCTACGGGAGCGCTGTGAGCCTAGCTACCCCTCCGACCCTCCCTCTCTCATTCCCGAGCCGTGTAGCCACCGCACGAAGATCACACGCACGCACCGCCACGGATCTCGTCGCCGACGTGCTCTCGGCCATCCTCCGGCCAACCCGCAGTGTCCAACGCACTCACCACGCTGCGTTGGGCCCAACTGTGCACTCCCCGCACCTCACCGATCCCCCTAGCGACAAGTTCGACTTCGGCCGAACTCCGGTGGCCGCTAAAGTCGTCGCCGGCGCCAACTCCAGCCACCCCGACCCCAACGGACTCCACCAAGAGCTGCAGCTCGACCTCAGCTCCCCTCCAGTGGCCTCCGCGGCTCGTTTGGTTGCCGGAACGGCAAAAATCACTTCCGTCGCCGCGTCGGCCTCGCCGGCGGCTAAACGCCGGTGCAGCCGACCCGGGTTTGACCACGGGTGGGCCCTGGTTGACTCCCCTGAGTCAATGACAGGTGGGGCCCAACCCTGTTAATTAAACAGGTTTAGTTTTAATTAAACTTTAATTAATCTAATCACCCTGACATGCGGGACCCACTGTCAGGTTTGACCCGGACGTGTTCCGTTGACCTGCTGACGTCACACTGACGTCAGGCTGACGCAATAATTGATTTTCTGGAATTAATCTAATATAGGAAATTCCAGAATATAATTTAAACTTCAAAAATTCATAACTTTTATTCTGTAACTCCAAATCAGACAAATTATATATGAAAAATGATCAGAAAAATACAATCTATCCATCTGTACTATTTTCATGCATGACTAAACAAGTTAACTTGATGTTTAATGCAGAACAAGGAAAAACACTTTAAAGGGCCATGTTTGAGTTTGAAATTTGAATCTTTGATTCAAATTGGTTCAAACCCTTCTGGTTTTAGTTGCATTAGCCCAACACACTCATATTGCCATGTTTCATGCATGCATCATATTGTTGCACATTGTTTGGTGATGGTTGTGTATCGGTGTCCTTTGCGACAGGTTCTGCCTCCGAGGAGTTTCGTGATTACCCTAACAAAGAACCGTATCAGTGCATCGAACCATCAGGCAAGCAACCAACCATTTGATCATATCGATACAATCCCATGTTCTCGCTCCTGCTCTCTTTTACTGCATTAAGACAACGCGTTTCAAACTGCTGTGTGCTACGGTAGTTGAACCCACTTCCTCTGCATGACCTGTCATTGCCACAGTAACTAGATGAAACCCACTAGCATGTGTAGGAGTTGATTGAGCCATATGTATGTGCTGTTCCTACCTTGCTATGCCTGCTATGCTTAGAGTCGTGTCAGGTCTGGTTCATCTGGGTGATGGGCTAGAGTGAAATGATTATGTCGGTAATGGGAGTGGTGTGGTGAATACGATTTGGTAAAGGTATCGATGAGAGGCCATGTAGGAGTACATGGTGGGTTGTTTCATTGAAGCCGACCTTAAGCACTGAGATCTGTATGTGTGATTTAAGAACCAGCTACTACCATGCATTGGGCCCGAAACCAATGGACCCTCTCGACTTCTTATTCACCCTAGTTCTCCGTCCAGGAGTTGCAAGTAGTTTCTGGTGTTTGTAGCCTACTGGAGGCCGTGGACAGCGCTGACCGTGGGGTGGGCTGTGATGCGGTAGGTACGTGGCCGGGTGTACCGAATACCCGTTAGGTATCTCGGGAACCCTGTTCACATCGTTCGGGGCCGTATGGGAAACCTCGGCCGGACTCCCTGCGGATGGAACCTGGATAGGCGATAAACCTGGACTGGAGGCTTAGGTGGTTAGGTAGGTCGTGGCCGACACCCACGTTGGGCTTCCGCTTGAAGGTTGCCGAGTACATGTCGTGTAAACGACGATAAGTGGTGAGAGCGTGTATGAAGAAGTACACCCCTGCAGGGTTAACATGATCTATTTGAATAGCTGCGTCCGCGGTAAAGGACTACTTGGTTGCCTATACAGTTCATAGACAAGTAAATGGAAACTAATAAAAGCCTCAAGATAAGTGTGAGTGCCGAGGATGGCTCTTCCGTAGGAAGACGGAGGCGGATCCTCGGTAGTGTATTGAAGTGGTGAGTAGTGGACTCGTGTGCGCAAAACCATTTCAAGTTGGAGTCTCGTAGGTTGGCCTAGCCAAGAGTCAAAGCTGGCTTGCTGCAAGAACTCCACCAACCCTTCTTGATAATATGCATGTATGTAGGATCTGATGTAAGTCTTGCTGAGTACCTTTGTACTCATGTTGCTATAATTTACATTTTACAGAAGACGCTGCAACCCCTTCTGATGGGTTCTACGTAGACGTTGACATCAATGAGTAGGCTAAGGCCCAGGTGGTGATCCTGAGCTTGTGAAGGACCACGTAGTATAGCTAGGCTTTCCAAGCCTCTTTTATTTTACTAGTTGTCTGTACTCAGACAAGTTACTTCCGCTGCTGGTTTGTATGACTGTATGACTTGAATGCTGGGTCGTGAGACCCGTACCTTTGTGTATGTTATGTGTGGCTCTCTGAGCCTTAAATAAAGTACTTGTGTCGTAGAGTCATGTTGTGATGCCTTGTTGTATTTGCACATATCGAGCATACTGTGTGTATGATTGAAATGCTTGGTATGTGTGGGATCTGACTATCTAGTTGTTTATCTTTAGTAGCCTCTCTTACCGGGAAATGTCTCCTAGTGTTTCCGTTGAGCCATGGTAGCTTGCTACTGCTCTGGAACACTTAGGCTGGCCGGCATGTGTCCTTCTTCGTTCCTGTGTCTGTCCCTTCGGGGAAATGTCACGCATTGAGTACCGGAGTCCTGTTAGCCGCTACAGCCCGGTTTACCGGAGTCCTGCTAGTCTAGTGCTACAGCCCGGACCCACTTGCTGATGACCGACACGTTCGAAGCTAGGTCATGGATGCCTGTCCCTGTAAGTCTGTGCCACTTTGGGTTTACGACTAGTCATGTCAGCCCGGGCTCCTTATCATATGGATGCTAGCGACACTATCATATACGTGAGCCAAAAGGCGCAAACGGTCCCGGGCAAAGGTAAGGCGACACCCGTGGGGATACCGTGCGTGAGGCCGCAAAGTGATATGAGGTGTTACCGGCTAGATCGATGTGACATCGAGTCGGGGTCCTGACAGCGTTGGCATCAGAGCCGGACTGCCTGTAGGTTCTCCAAGCCAAACTGGTCGATGTTGAGTCTAGAAATTCTTTAGTTATATGTAAGGGAATTGTTTGTGGGTTGGAACGTAAGGCTCTTTTTACTCCTTTATCTTATGACATTCTGATCTGAGTCAGTCTATTCTTCCACCGGGGGTTAAGGAATTAGGATCTATTCTCTCTATCAGGATCACGTGTTACTAATCAGTAGTACCTTATAGGTTTGATGGATACAAGCCTAGTTCAATTCTACTACCACATTATGTTGCTAGGATGGACTCAGAACTTGATATGATGATGTTGAGTGTGTATGAAATCCTTTGTCAAATGTCTCAAAATCCTTCTTGAGCATTTACAGCTGTTATGCTGCCGAAATGTTGCTAGAAATTTTAATGCCTTTGCATTATGATTGTGCTTTCAGATGGCCACTCGCGACCTCAATCAAGTGGTTCGCCTGACTCGATGCCTAGATGTACCCGGCCATACTGCCATGTTGGTCAGGGTAATGACTGAGGCTGGATACCGTTGGTATCCTGAGTACACGGTCGAAGAGCAATTTCGGGACTTCAATCAAAGCCAATATCTCTGCACTGTCAGGATATTTCCATCTTATCCTGGATCCACCGAGCCCCTTCACTGCTCCTATGGACTCGGGGTTACTATTGAGATGGCTGTGCAGGACGCCGCCTACTCTATGATGACCATCATGCGAGTCAGGTCTGGTCTATTTCGGGACTCTGATTTCCGGTATATGCCAGGATCACTTCCGGGAGCACAAGGGTATCTCCAGGCTATCTATGCTGACCCCACCCAGGAGGATTCACGGACTCGCACCACTGCTGAGATGCTCGAGGATAAGGACCATGAAAATCGGGCCTTGAGGTTAGAGCTCTTCAATACCCGTGCTGACCATTGGGCCACTTTGACTCGGTTTGCACCGGCGGTGCAAGCTGGATATTCGGATATGCGCGATCTCTATCCTGTGAGATCTGCTCTGCCAGACGTGATGGGTTGGTGTGATGTAGGAGGCATCACCCCACCTCGCGGTCCCCGCAGGCCACCGTCTGTTGGTCCAAGACCTCATCCTAGCCCCTATGGTCCACAAGCTCCGTGAGATCGTCTATTTCCGGATGATCATGTTGAGCTTCCAGGCTATGGAGGAGATTTCTACGAGAACTACTACAGATCGGTCTGAGTTAGTGGTAGTATCACTAGTTCGCACTAGCCATGTCGTCTATCGTTCCGCGTGACTCGTGGGATATGATCTAGTTTGTACTCTTTCCGGAGGTGTAGAAAAATAATGTATAGGAGCTTGGGATGCCTCCGATGAGATGTAATCCTCTTTTCACCGTAATAGTACTTTGTTTGGTCTTGTACTAAACTCTGTATGGTGTGTATGACGATGGAATAAAGAAGCAGTTTCTGTATCTACCATGTCATACGGATGATCATCTTGCATTTCGAGTTATTCCTTACATTCTGTATCCTATGTCGGAATTTTATCATTCTGACTAGATCATTGTCTTGTTTACCTAGGATGGTCAACACGCGCACTAACCCTGCTCCTCAAGAGCAGGCCGAAGGCAGTGAAGTCAGGAATGCAAATCTGCCTCATCCTCCTTCCCTAGCCGAGGTTATGATGGAAGCCGAAAGAAACAAGCGGGAGACCAACCGTTTGTTGGAGCGTATTGAACAGAACACAGCACACCATCAGAGGACTAACGTGGTGTCGCTCAGTGATTTCATTAAGTTACATCCACCCACGTTCCACCACTCCGTCGAGCCTCTCGACGCTGATGACTGGCTTCACAGTATTTCTCACAAACTGCGTTCTGCGCTAGTATCTGAGGCTGACAAGGTCACCTTTGCTGCATATCATCTTGAAGGCCCCGCCAGTCTATGGTGGGAGAATTATGGAGCTATGCGCCCAGCAGGCCATGTCACTACTTGGGCTGAATTCAGCGAGGCTTTCCGTGAACATCACATTCTAGAGGGTCTCATGGACCGTAAACGTGAGGAATTTTGCAGTTTCACTCAGGGCCGACTTTCTGTGGATGCTTACAGCAGAGAGTTTGGTAACCTCGCACGATATGCAACTGAGGAAGTTTCTACTGATGCTAAGAAGCAAGTGAGGTTCCATAAGGGGCTTAGTCCTGAGCTTCGCCGCGACCTCCGTCTGCATGAGTGCACATCTTTTCAGAAACTTGTTAACAAGGCCATCAGTGCTGAAACTGGTCAGACTGATTATGACGCAACACGCAAGCATGGCCGTGACATGGGTTCCTCATCCGGTGCTGGTCCTCAGAAGCGCCGCGTGTGGGTGCCCAACACTGCCCTACCACCTAGGTTCACACCGAGGCCATCCTTCCAGGCGCCTCGCCCCGTTCAACAGTCTGCACCAGCCAAGCCCTATGGGGGTCCAACCAACAATGCTCCCCCACGTACCAGTTCCGTGACCTGTTTCAAGTGTGGGGAATCTGGTCACTATATGCGTGAGTGTCCCCAGACCAACCCCAACCAGTCTGCTAAAGCTGTTGGCCGCGGCTAACCGACAGGGAAAGTGTTCCACGCCAAGCCGGCCACCGCTACACGTGGCCATGTCAACTGTATCTCTGCCGAAGAAGCTCAAGAAGATCCCAACGTCGTTCTCGGTACGCTCCTTGTTAATTGCCACCCAACATCTGTTCTTTTCGATACAGGAGCCTCTCATTCATTTATATCCAAGAACTATGCTCGTTTGCATAACACCGCATTCTGTGACATGCCATCCACTATGGAAATTTCTACTCCTGGTTCTAGATGGCAGACCTCTAGGGTAAGTTATGGAAATGAAATCCAAGTCGATAGACTTGTTTTCCTTGCATCTTTGATAGCTCTCAAATTTTCAGATATTAATATCATTTTGGGTATGGACTGGATGTCAGCTCATCATGCTAAAATTGATTGCTTCTCTAGGACTGTTCAACTCACTCATCCTTCGGGGAAGATAGTTAATGTCTTGACCCGATTAGCCAAGCGACAATTATATTCTCTTAACGCCAGCCCTTTGCCAGACCTTGAGGACGTTCCGGTAGTCCGTGACTTCCCGGATGTCTTCCCAGAGGAATTGCCAGGTGTTCCACCTGACAGGGATGTTGAGTTCGTAATAGACCTCATTCCAGGAACCGTCCCGATTGCTAGAAGACCTTACAAGATGGCACCACTAGAACTAGCCGAGCTTAAGAAACAACTCGATGAGTCCTTGAAAAAGGGTTTCATCCGACCTAGCTCATCTCCGTGGGCTTGCCCCGTCCTATTCGTCAAGAAGAAGGATGGTACGGACCGGATGGTTGTAGATTATCGACCTGTCAATTTGGTCACAATCAAGAACAAATATCCGCTCCCCAGGATCAACGACCTGTATGATCAGCTCGCTGGATCCTCAGTCTTCTCCAAGATGGATTTGAGGTTGGGCTACCATCAAATCAAAATCAGAAACGGGGACATTCCTAAAACGGCCTTTGTTACTCGTTATGGCCAATACGAGTACACCGTCATGTCCTTCGGTTTAACCAACGCTCCAGCCACTTTTTCTCGGTTAATGAACTCAATCTTCATGGAATATTTGGACAAATTCGTCGTGGTTTACCTCGATGATATACTCATCTACTCCAAGAACGAGGAAGAACATGCCGAACATCTAAGGCTAGTGTTAAAGAAACTTCGAGAGCACCGCCTTTATGCCAAGTTTTCCAAATGTGAATTTTGGTTGTCAGAAGTGACCTATCTGGGTCATGCAATTATCTGGTAAAGGTATTGCTGTTAACCCTGAGCGAGTTCAAGCCGTCCTTAATTGGACTCCACCTGAATCGGTCAAGCAAGTTCGGAGTTTTCTGGGCTTAGCGAGCTATTGCCGTCGCTTCGTCGAAAACTTCTCCAAAGTTGCTAAACCTCTAACCGAACTCCTCAAGAAAGATAAGAAATTCGAATGGACTCCACAATGTGAGCACAGCTTTCAGGAACTGAAAAGACGCCTGACTTCTGCTCCCGTACTGGTACCGCCAGACTTCTCCAAGGACTTTGTTATCTACTGCGACGCCTCGCGACAAGGACTAGGTTGCATTCTCATGCAAGATCGACATGTAATTGCTTACGCTTCACGGCAATTGCACCCACATGAGGAGAATTATCCTACTCATGATCTAGAGCTTGCAGCCGTAGTCTATGCACTTAAAACCTGGCGACATTACCTCCTCGGTAACCGTTGCGAAATATTCACTGATCACCAAAGTCTGAAGTACATTTTCACCCAACCGGATTTGAATCTCAGGCAAAGACGTTGGGTTGAGTTGATTACAGATTTCGACTTAGGAATAACTTACACCCCAGGGAAAGCCAACGTCATGGCTGATGCGCTAAGTCGTAAATCTTATTGTAACAACCTAATGTTACAACAAAGTCAACCGCTTCTCCATGAGGAATTTCGGAAGCTTAACCTTCACATTGTCCCTCAAGGTTTCCTTTCCACCTTGGTGGCGAAACCTACCCTTACGGACCAGATCGTCAAGGCACAGAAGGTAGACCCGGGAATCTCCCGCATCAAGAGAAACATCCAGAAAGGAATTGTGAATTGTTTCTCCATTAATGATCAAGGGGTCGTATACTTCGGGAATCGACTAGTGGTTCCCAAAGTGAGAAACCTGAGGCGATTGATCCTTAAGGAGGCTCATGAATCTCCTCTCACCTTTCATCCCGGTAGTACTAAGATGTATCAGGACCTACGCCAGAGGTTCTGGTGGACTAGGATGAAGAGAGAAATCGCTCAGTATATTGCTAATTGCGACGTCTGTCGTCGTGTAAAAGCAGAGCATCAACGGCCTGCTGGCAACCTTCAACCCTTAGCTATTCCTGAATGGAAATGGGATAAAATTGGTATGGATTTCATTACCGGTTTTCCCAGGACCAAGAGAGGGAATAATGCTATCTTCGTCGTTGTCGATCGTCTTTCCAAAGTAGCCCATTTCCTACCTGTTCGTGAGAGTATAACCGCTAGTCAATTGGCAGACTTATACATCTCCCGGATAGTGTCTCTCCATGGTGTTCCTTTGGAAATTAACTCGGATCGAGGAAGTATTTTCACCTCTCGATTTTGGGAAAGTTTCCAAAATGCTGTGGGAAGCCGTCTCTCCTTTAGCACCGCTTTCCACCCTCAGTCGAGTGGTCAAGTGGAACGCGTCAACCAGATTCTAGAAGACATGCTTCGAGCCTCTGTTATCTCATTCGGAATGGGTTGGGAGAAGTGCCTTCCATTTGCCGAATTCGCTTACAACAGCAGCTATCAATCTAGCTTGGGTAAAGCCCCTTTTGAAGTTCTCTATGGACGATGGTGTCGAACACCCCTTAACTGGTCAGAAACCGGGGAAAGACAATTCTTTGGCCCGGATATGATTCAGGAAGCAGAAGAGCAAGTCCGCATCGTTCGTGAAAAGTTGAAAACAGCCCAATCTCGTCAAAAGAGTCAATATGACCGAAAACATAAGGCTATGACTTTCGAGGTTGACGAGAAGGCTTATCTTCGGGTTACCCCTCTGAAGGGAACCCATCGTTTCGGTATCAAAGGCAAATTGGCTCCTCGTTACATTGGACCTTTTCGCATTCTCGCTAAACGAGGAGAAGTTGCCTACCAGTTGGAACTACCTCCGCACCTCTCCAGAGTCCACGATGTCTTCCACGTTTCTCAACTCAGACGTTGCTTCTCGGATCCTATCCGTGCAGTGGACCACGAAACGCTTGATCTTCAAGATAATCTTACATATCGAGAGTACCCCATTCGTATCCTCGATCAGGCCGAGCGTACCACTCGACGTCATAATATCAAGTTTCTCAAAGTACAATGGTCGCACCATTCTGAGGATGAAGCAACTTGGGATAGGGAGGATCGTCTTCGACTCGAGTATCCCGCCTTCTTCCCGAAGGAACCCAAATCTCAGGACGAGATTCTTTTGAGTGGGGGTGAGTTGTCACATCCTAGTCAGCCATGCATTAGAGTGTTGCATCATGTTTAATCTTTCATCAGAAACCTGAAATGGGGATGACAGAACCCCCAGTCCCCTCTGAATCCAATTAGGGTTTACTAAAAACTTTTTCAATGAACCTGAAATGCCCTTCTAAAATGCCCATCATTTTTGTCTTGGTTCAGAACCTCTGCCAAAAGTGGTGCACATTTTCCTAGGCCAGTTTAGGGTTTTTGAATTAAATCATAAATATTTGAATTTGGGCATTTAAAATTATATAAAATATTTAAATGCTCAAATATCTCCAAACTAAAATGTTTCATGTTGGAAATAATCCAACTATGGACCAGGAGTAGTTTGGTGATTTTAGGAGTAGCCTAGGTATTTTATTTAATTCAACAAAGTTGCAGAAGTATTAAAAAACAGAAAACAGAAAGAAATGGAAAAAGCTTACCTGGCGCCAGCACCCGGCCCACCTGCCGGCCCAGCCCAGCACCGCGCCAGCGAGCTGCTTGCCGGCCAGGCAGGCAGGCAGGTGCTCGACGGCGAGCACCGCATGGGTGCCACGCACCTGCTCGCCGCCTCGCCGCCTCCCTCGCCCGGCTAACGCCGTGAATCGGCCTCTCTCTCTCTCCCGAACCTCCCAGACACCCCCTCTCCTCTCCAGTTCCTCTCCCTCGCTCTCCCACGCCATGGCCGACGCCATCGCCGCCACCCCCTCGCCGTAGCCACGCCCTCCGTCAACCCCACGCCGTGCCGCCGTGTCCAGGAGCTCCGCCGCCGTCCACTCCATCGAGCTAGCCGAGCCCCGTGTGCTCGTGCGGCCCGAGACCACCGCACCGACCTCGCCCGAGCTCGCCGTCGCCGGAGATCCCCTTCAACGCCGTCGCCACCTCAGCTTGTCCCCGACCCCGCCGGTGGCCTCTACGGGAGCGCTGTGAGCCTAGCTACCCCTCCGACCCTCCCTCTCTCATTCCCGAGCCGTGTAGCCACCGCACGAAGATCACACGCACGCACCGCTGCGGATCTCGTCGCCGACGTGCTCCCGGCCATCCTCCGGCCAACCCGCGGTGTCCAACGCACTCACCACGCTGCGTTGGGCCCAACCGTGCACTCCCCGCACCTCACCGATCCCCCTAGCGACAAGTTCGACTTTGGCCGAACTCCGGTGGCCGCCAAAGTCGTCGCCGGCGCCAACTCCGGCCACCCCGACCCCAACGGACTCCACCAAGAGCTGCGGCTCGACCTCAGCTCCCCTCAAGTGGCCTCCGCGGCTCGTTTGGTTGCCAGAACGGCAAAAATCACTTCCGCCGCCGCGTCGGGCTCGCCGGCGGCTAAACGCCGGTGCAGCCGACCCGGGTTTGACCACGGGTGGGCCCTGGTTGACTCCCCTGAGTCAATGACAGGCGGGGCCCAGCCCTGTTAATTAAACAGGTTTAGTTTTAATTAAACTTTAATTAATCTAATCACCCTGACATGCGGGACCCACTGTCAGGTTTGACCCGGACGTGTTCCGTTGACCTACTGACGTCAGGCTGACGCAATAATTGATTTTCTGGAATTAATCTAATATAGGAAATTCCAGAATATAATTTAAACTTCAAAAATTCATAACTTTTATTCTGTAACTCCAAATCAGACAAATTATATATGAAAAATGATCAGAAAAATCCAATCTATCCATCTGTACTATTTTCATGCATGACTAAACAAGTTAACTTGATGTTTAATGCAGAACAAGGAAAAACACTTTAAAGGGCCATGTTTGAGTTTGAAATTTGAATCTTTGATTCAAATTGGTTCAAACCCTTCTGGTTTTAGTTGCATTAGCCCAACACACTCATATTGCCATGTTTCATGCATGCATCATATTGTTGCACATTGTTTGGTGATGGTTGTGTATCGGTGTCCTTTGCGACAGGTTCTGCCTTCGAGGAGTATCGTGATTACCCTAACGAAGAACCGTATCAGTGCATCGAACCATCAGGCAAGCAACCAACCATTTGATCATATCGATACAATCCCATGTTCTCGCTCCTGCTCTCTTTTACTGCATTAAGACAACGCGTTTCAAACTGTTGTGTGCTACGGTAGTTGAACCCAGTTCCTCTGCATGACCTGTCATTGCCACAGTAACTAGATGAAACCCACTAGCATGTGTAGGAGTTGATTGAGCCATATGTATGTGCTGTTCCTACCTTGCTATGCCTGCTATGCTTAGAGTCGTGTCAGGTCTGGTTCATCTGGGTGATGGGCTAGAGTGAAATGATTATGTCGGTAATGGGAGTGGTGTGGTGAATACGATTTGGTAAAGGTATCGATGAGAGGCCATGTAGGAGTACATGGTGGGTTGTTTCATTGAAGCCGACCTTAAGCACTGAGATCTGTATGTGTGATTTAAGAACCAGCTACTACCATGCATTGGGCCCGAAACCAATGGACCCTCTCGACTTCTTATTCACCCTAGTTCTCCGTCCAAGAGTTGCAAGTAGTTTCTGGTGTTTGTAGCCTACTGGAGGCCGTGGACAGCGCTGACCGTGGGGTGGGCTGTGATGCGGTAGGTACGTGGCCGGGTGTACCGAATACCCGTTAGGTATCTCGGGAACCCTGTTAACATCGTTCGGGGCCGTATGGGAAACCTCGGCCGGACTCCCTGCGGATGGAACCTGGATAGGCGATAAACCTGGACTGGAGGCTTAGGTGGTTAGGTAGGTCGTGGCCGACACCCATGTTGGGCTTCCGCTTGAAGGTTGCCGAGTACATGTCGTGTAAACGACGGTAAGTGGTGAGAGCGTGTATGAAGAAGTACACCCCTGCAGGGTTAACATGATCTATTCGAATAGCCGCGTCCGCGGTAAAGGACTACTTGGTTGCCTATACAGTTCATAGACAAGTAAATGGAAACTAATAAAAGCCTCAAGATAAGTGTGAGTGCCGAGGATGGCTCTTCCGTAGGAAGACGGAGGCGGATCCTCGGTAGTGTATTGAAGTGGTGAGTAGTGGACTCGTGTGCGCAAAACCATTTCAAGTTGGAGTCTCGTAGGTTGGCCTAGCCAAGAGTCAAAGCTGGCTTGCTGCAACAACTCCACCAACCCTTCTTGATAATATGCATGTATGTAGGATCTGATGTAAGTCTTGCTGAGTACCTTTGTACTCATGTTGCTATAATTTACATTTTACAGAAGACGCTGCAACCCCTTCTGATGGGTTCTACGTAGACGTTGACATCAATGAGTAGGCTAAGGCCCAGGTGGTGATCCTGAGCTTGTGAAGGACCACGTAGTATAGCTAGGCTTTCCAAGCCTCTTTTATTTTACTAGTTGTCTGTACTCAGACAAGTTACTTCCGCTGCTGGTTTGTATGACTGTATGACTTGAATGCTGGGTCGTGAGACCCGTACCTTTGTGTATGTTATGTGTGGCTCTCTGAGCCTTAAATAAAGTACTTGTGTCGTAGAGTCATGTTGTGATGCCTTGTTGTATTTGCACATATCGAGCATACTGTGTGTATGATTGAAATGCTTGGTATGTGTGGGATCTGACTATCTAGTTGTTTATCTTTAGTAGCCTCTCTTACCGGGAAATGTCTCCTAGTGTTACCGCTGAGCCATGGTAGCTTGCTACTGCTCTGGAACACTTAGGCTGGCCGGCATGTGTCCTTCTTCGTTCCTGTGTCTGTCCCTTCGGGGAAATGTCACGCATTGAGTACCGGAGTCCTGTTAGCCGCTACAGCCCGGTTTACCGGAGTCCTGCTAGCCCAATGCTACAGCCCGGACCCACTTGCTGATGACCGACACGTTCGAAGTTGGGTCATGGATGCCTGTCCCTGTAAGTCTGTGCCACTTTGGGTTTACGACTAGTCATGTCAGCCCGGGCTCCTTATCATATGGATGCTAGCGACACTATCATATACGTGAGCCAAAAGGTGCAAACGGTCCCGGGCAAAGGTAAGGCGACACCCGTGGGGATACCGTGCGTGAGGCCGCAAAGTGATATGAGGTGTTACCGGCTAGATCGATGTGACATCGAGTCGGGGTCCTGACAACTTGCCGCGACGCGCCACGCGTCCCAGCAAGACACGGTGAGCGACAAGCTTCCGGACGCGACAAGACAACGACAGCGGCAAGGCGTTTGCCGCGGCAAGCAACCACTTTGTACCCGCGCTCCAGCACATCCACCAACGTGTCGCCCTGGAACCTTTCCAGGCGCGCGTGGCAAGAGGCTGTGCACCCAGCGGTGCGAGGTGGCAAGCGACGCTAACAAGATTGCCATCGTGGCGAGCAGTGGCGTCCCTGACGGTCCCTTTTTGCACTGTTTGGGCGACGCAGACGGGCATTTAATGCCTTTGTCCCCTGCCGTCAGGGTTAGGTAGGATACACTGTACAAGTAGTTGTACCAACCACAACATCATTTCCATTTTTACCCTTGTCTGCGTTGCCACCTGTCGGTGACCCCTTGAGCATATAAAAGGAGGCCCATGCGCAACGTAGAGGGGGGTTCGAAGGGTTCGAAGCCAGAAAGCACTCACGCTTGGTCTCGTTAGCGGCTAGTGTGTACTGTAGCATCTAGCGCTCCCGAGCAAGAACTCAATACACTCAGACATGCAGCAGTATGAGTATTATCTCTCCGGAGAGCTCCGAAGCTGGGTAAACCGCTCGTGTGCTTCGCCTCGATCTGCTCTTCGTGCGATCTCCGCCCCCCGCCGAACCGAAAGGGGCCCGGTCCGCCGGCCCCATAGGTGTCAGTGGATCAGTTCTCCCACGACACAAACTGAGGGAAATACTTACTCTACTTTGTTGCATCACCCTTTCCTCTTCAAGGGAAAAACCAATGCAAGCTCAAGAGGTAGCAGGGTACACAGGTGATGTTGGCATATACACCATAGATACTTCTACAAATATTACACGAGACATTTCTCAGGTAATTTCTATTGATAATTCTATAATATTATATTTTATTATCAGGGACAAAAATACTACACATTTTTATGTTTTATGCAGAATTATTGGAAACACATATACACTGTGTATTGAAAGGTGGAATTATGCTGAAGATTTCGAAGCACTTGAGTATTTAAATCCTATACGCCAATGAGTGTGCTCAAACCAAGTAGAAGAAGCTCACGTACGTGCATCCAAGGGACTAGTACTAAGTCAAAGCAACATGCATGTGTTACATTATACGTGCGTGTGCGCACATGGGCTGGCCCAGGAGCATTAGGTGCATGTGTACACACAGGCTAGCACATCCTAACAGAGGATGTTTCCTGCCTTCTTTCGTCAGCGGCAAGGTATCCGAATACAACAAGAGCCGTCCGTCGTCGTACAGTCCTTTAATAAATAGCTAGTCTACGTTAGGGTTTCAACTCGGATTTTGTTTAGAGAATTTAGCTATTGATACTTTTATTTGTCTTCGCTCGTAGCGGCTAGTGCGACCGTCAAGACTTGCTATCAGAACCCCATCTTGTGATATTTAATTC
This sequence comes from Triticum dicoccoides, assembly GCF_002162155.2. Classification (NCBI taxonomy): domain Eukaryota; kingdom Viridiplantae; phylum Streptophyta; class Magnoliopsida; order Poales; family Poaceae; genus Triticum; species Triticum dicoccoides. The sequence continues at coordinate 619,783,029 of NC_041385.1, forward strand.
ATCTAGCATATTCCCAATTTCAGATTGCTTGGCTATTATTTTCTTGCATGCTCTTCTATTTTCCTACAGGAAAAATCCTTCGTGGATAGGTCAATCACGCCGTTGGCTCGGTCGATAACGCCATTGTCAGGACCCCGATTCAAAGCCACACCGATCTAGCATGTAACACCCCATATCACTTTGCGGCCTCACGCACGATATCCCCACGGGTGTCGCCTTACCTTGTCCGGGACCGTTTGCGCCTTTTGGCACACATATATGATAGTGTCGCTAGCATCCATATGACAAGGAGCCTGGGCTGACATGGCTAGTCGTGAACCCAAAGTGGCACTAACCTACAGGGACAGGCATACATGACCCAACAACAAACATGTCGGTCATCAGCGGGTGAATTCGGGCTGTAGCAACTGGGCTAGCAGGACTCCGGTAGACACCGCGTGACATTTCCCCGAAGGGACAGACACATGAACAAAGAAGGAAACATGCCGTCCAGCCTAAGTCTTCCGGAGCAGTAGCAAGCTACGAAGGCTCAGTGGAAGCACTAGGAGACATTTCCTGGTAAGAGAGGCTACCAAGGATACACAACTAGATAGTAACATCCCACACATACCAAGCATTTCAATAACATACACACAATATGCTCGAGATGTGCAAATACAACATGGCATCACAACATGACTCTACAACTCAAGTATTTTATTCAATAGGCTCCAAGGAGCGAGATATTACAAACATGGGTCTCATGACCCAACATTCAGAGCATACAAGTCAAAGCACAAACGGAAGCTTAACATGTCTGAGTACAGACATCTACAAATGAAAAAGGCTGAGAAGCCTGACTATCTACTAGATCCTGCAGAGGGCACAAGATGGTAGCTGAGGTAGCAAGCTAAATGTCGAAGCTGATACGGAACTACTAGTGAGACTGAAGTATCTCTGCAAAAACATAAAATAGGCAAACGTGAGTACAAATGTACCCAGCAAGAGTTACATCAGAGCTAACTACATATGCATCACTATCAACAAAGGGATGGTGGGGTTTAACTGCAGCAAGCCAGCTTTGACTTAGTGGCTATCCTGAACTACGACTGCAAGTAACTCTTTTGAGGTGGTGCACATGAGTCCACATATTCACCATATCAATACACCACTATGGATCCGCTCCCGTCTCCCTACGAGAACGCCATCCATAGCACTCACGCTTATCTTGCGTATTTTAGAGTATCCACTTACACTTGTCTATGAACTGTATAGGCAACCCACAGGTCCTTTACCGCGGACGCGACTATTCGAATAGATGATGTTAACCCTGCAGGGGTGTACTTCTTCACACACACTCTCACCACTTACCGCCATTTACACGACATGTACTCGGCAACCTTCAAGCGGAAGCCCAGCGAGGGTATCGGCCACGACCGACCTCAACACTCAAGTCTCTAGTCTAGGTTTATCGCCTATTCAGGTTCCATCCGCAGGGAGTCCGACCAAAGTTTCCACATACGGCCACGAACGATGTGTGCAGGGTTCCCGAGACACCAAACGGGCGCCCGGTACACCATGCCATGTGCCTACCGCATCACAGCCCACCCCTCGGGTCAGCGCTGCGCACGGCCTCCAGCATACTACAAACACCAGAAACTACTTGCAACTCCTGGACAGAGGACAAGGGTGATTAAGAAGCCGAGAGGGTCCATTGGTTTTGGGCCCAATGCGTGGTAGTAACTGTTTCATGGATCACAAACACAGAACTCAGTTCCTGAGGACAGCTTCAATGAGACAACCCCCCATGTACTCCTACATGGCCTCTCACCGCTACCTTTACCAAATCATGTTCACACACTAGCTCACACACAGTAGGACATGTTTATCACTGTTCCAATTCATCCCTGGTGAATCAGACCTGACACAACTCTAAGCATAGCAGACATGACAAACAAGCATGAATGAGTAGGCACATTAGGGCTCAAACAACTCCTATCATGCTAGTGGGTTTCATCTATTTATTGTGGCAATGACAGGTCATGCAGGGGATAAGGGGTTCAACTACCGCAGCAAGTAACAGATGAATCGTTGTTGTCCTAATGCAGTAAAAGAGAGCAGGAGCGAGAGAGTGGGATTGTATCGGAATGAACAAGGGGGTTTTGCTTGCCTGGCACTTCTGAAGATGATATAGCTCTTCATCGGTGTCAATGAACTCATCGTCAGAACACGTCTATCGAGATGGGACAATTACCGGCAATAGAGAAAGATGCACAGTCAATGCAATGCACAATATGATGCATGATCATGACATGGCAATATGTTGTGGTTTGAGCTAATGTAGCTAGCAACCAGATTAAATGAAGTTGGTGTGAATCAAAGATTCAAAATCAAACTCCATATGTGATGGTTTAAATGCCCTTTATATGATTTGCCCTAGACAGTAGTCATAAGTTGTTCTAACATGCATGAAACCAGTACAGATGGATAGATTGGATTTTCTGATCATTTTTCATATATAATTTGTCTCATTTGAAGTTACGGTTGTATTTATATGAATTTTAGAAGTTTTGGGCATTTTCTGGAATTTCCTGAAAAGAATAAATCCAGAAAAAGGTTAACTGCGTCAGCATGACTTTGTGGTGACGTCAGCGGGTCAAAGGCGCCAGCCTAGGTCAAACCCGACGGCTGGGACCCATACTTTAGTGTCTTAGGGCTGGTTTGGGTGGATGATAGGTGGGCCCGGTCAACGCTGACTAGGCCAAGGTCAGAGCTGACATGTGGGTCCACGGCATTAGCACTAATCTAACAGGAAAAGTTATACTAACCTAATTAAGCTCAGGGGCCCACGTGGCAGTGGCTCAAGGGGGTGCTTAAAGTGGTCATTAGCACTAATTAACCGGCGCCACATCAGCAGGTGATGCCGGCGACCACAGCAGCGAAAGGAACTCGCCGGAGTTGGTCGGGGCGGTGCTACATGCCGCGGCTGGGCGTGCTGAGGGCATCTACGTGCAGCTGGAACTCTCCCGCATCCACTCATGGTAGCGGCTGGAGCGGGGGTGGCCGGAGTTCGCTGGAGTGGAGCCCGCGGCGGCTGCCTGATCTCGGGGCTGGTGCAGGTTGGTGCTAGGGGGGCACGGTAGGTCGAACAGGTGGGCGCGCCTGGCTCCCGGGAGCATGCTGAGCATAGCGGTGTGCTCGGCTTCGAGCTACTATGGCTCTAGCCATGACGGCGATGAGGCACGGCGGCGGCGAGCTTTGTGCACGGCGGCGTTAGCGCTAGAGAACGTGCGGGGCGACGGGGATAGGGGCAAAACTAAGAGGGGCTCACCCCGCGTCGTTTCGAGGCATCTACGAGCTCGGGGGAGGCCGGACAGTGACGTGGCACTGCCGGCGATCTCAGGCGATGGAGGTTGAAGACGACGGCGACGGCGGCATTGCAGGGGCTCCCGCGGTGCGTTGCTTTGCGAGGAGGGGAAGGTGGTCAAGGCAGAGCTCCTTGGTGCATTGGAGAGGCGTGGTAGTGGCCCTAGCTGCAGCGAACGGCGTCGGTGAGCTTCGGCGATGCTCTCGGGTGAGCTCGGGAGAAAGGGCTAGAGAGGGAGGGAGAGAGCGACGAATGAGGGAGATGAGAGAGGGGACTCGGGCGTCTCCAGGCGCAGGTCAGGACGAGGGAGGACAAGTAGGAGGTGGCGGTAAGACGTGGCCGCGGTCACTCACGTGCGGGCACGCGGCTGCTTTGGGGCGAGGGGAGGAAGACGATGGAGGGGCTGCGGTGGTGGGCTGGGCTCTCTACAGTGCTGGGCTGGCTCTGGTGGGCTGCACAGGTAAAGCCAGGTAACTCTTTCTCTCTCTTTTATTTGTTCCTGTTTTCTATTTATCTGCAACTGTTATGGCTTTAATAAAAATACTAAAGCATTTATAAAATTCTGAAATAATTTTGTGGACACTCCGTCAATTAATCCAGTGGCCCACATTTTGTTTCAGAATTATTTGAGCACTTTAAATATTTATAGTAATTAAATGCTCAAATCCAAATACATAACGATTTAAAACAAAAATCCAGAGATGACCTAGAAATATGTTCATCATTTTTTACAGAGGTTTTAACCTTTATCAGAAGTCATGAACATTTTCGAAAGGACACTTTGGGTTCATTGAAGATTATTTTAGGTTGAACCTATTTGAATTTCATTTGGTGCTAGGGTTTGACAGTCCCCAATTCAGGTTTAAATGAAATTTAGACATGATGCAGCAACCAAGCTAGTCCAAGTGCATAGCAAGGCTAGGGACGTGACAACTCACCCCCACTAAACAAGAATCTCGTCCCGAGATTCAAGCGTAGGGTAAGATGAAGGGGGGACGCAAACTAACATAATCCTCACGATCCAGGTGGCACTTCATAAGAATGATGATTCGATCACCATCATTGTCTCGATGTCTTTCTCCAGGAACTCCTACCAACATGACGATGAGAGGGAAAAGAAACTCTAGAAGGATCGATCTTCTCGAAGATCGAGCAACTCAGGATCCACTCACGGAATGAGACATAGAAACATCTCACGAGCTGAGACGCGAAGCACACATCCAGAGGAATGGAGTGAATCAGATGACAAAGGTTCACTAGGTAAACAACAATTTCACGCTTAAGAAGGTGGTGAACGGTTGTCAACGTGGCGAGGAGTTAAGTTGCCATGATACCATAATGAGACATCTTGGAGGAGGGTGATTCATAGAATTATTACCTTAAGTGGCAAAAGAATTACCTTTGATATAGAGATCATTGAGACTCTTTATATCAGCCTAAGGCAAATCACAGCAATCATTTGGCAGAGTTCGAAGGAATGGCATACTCGGACTAGTATGGATGATGTGGATTACCTTCTTGAAGACAACACAACGGGTGATTTTCTTATCACCGGAAATGGATGGAACCCATGGTAGAAAGGCACATTGGCAATGCAAGCTGGGAACGGATGCAAATGCTGGGAATGATTCTGGTAACTGGTAAATAACCCAACAGACGAGAGTGATTCCACCGTTGAAAAATTATAGTATGGCCGAGGAAACTGGGAGCAATCCCTAGTTAGTGCCGATGATAACACCTGGTGCTTGCGCGTGCTCTCAAGAACTTGAGCATTTCCATATTCATCAAGGTTTTACCAATATTCGTGTCAAGGATCCTGGCAACACAACATACCACCAAGATGAATAGTGATGGATGATGTAGATGCAAAGGAAGATAACACCTTCTTAGATTTCACCTTAGCGAGGCCAAGGGCTCAAAATCTGGATGATTGACCGAGAAGCATTTAGCACTCCGCTACTAATGTCCTCCTTCATGTGCTAGCATAACCCATTCATTGAAATGGTTTAGTATCTAGAACATCAAGTAACAGGTCGGACTTCGGGAGCTCAAGAATCCATAATGAACAACTACTGGAATAAATTCTACGAGATCCTTATGGGGAGGTGGCCAACTTTCTTCAATCGAGATACCACAATAATAGGTCTTCCGGTTGGGTGTGTTGGCCACGACATCCACTTTACTGGTTATCGAGGGACCAATATTATAGTTCTTGGGACACGTTCCAACCATAATATCTGCCTGAGATTCAGATCTGGTTGGTGTCAGGATATTCAAGACTCATCGAGTCTAGAAAGAAAAATGAAAGTTTGCAACACAAATAGACGAGACGACATTGTGAGATTCTCGGGAAATGTACTGCGGTAGTAAGCTCCAAAACATGAGTTGGTTCTGCTACAAACATGTGAACACGTTGTCCCAGACAAGCATGGCCACATAGTAGTCTTATAATAAAACACTACCCAGTTCAGGTGGGGAACCATCAACAAGGATAGCGAAGTCCTAACATAAGTCATGATTCTTAAGAAGGAACTTCTTCTCCTTGAACAAATCAATCAGTGGCTTGGTGTGCTAGGGATACATGTAGAATGGGGGTTGCAAGTCTCCAAACCACATAATACTTTGCACGTATGCATGACTGATTTGGAATGATTCCAAAGGAAGCAACATTGACTTTCTCGAAGTCATGGCGACAACTTGCATCAAATGCACATGAGTTAGAGGAAATCACTTCTTTTGTCCGAGCATATGCTTCATGAACTAGCATGAAGAAATGCTTTCAAAAGTTTCCAACACTAGCTGGATGTTCAGCACGAATCATGGATGAGACAAAATGTTGCTGATGGGCTCAACAACAAGTCATCAAGATTTCCGTAAAGATGGAATTCCACAATTATGTGAACAAGTGATAGTATTGGTCAGAACAAAAGATATAACGGTGTATGCTCGAGGAAAACCACGAGTAAGACAAAATTATGAACATCGTTGGTTCTGATTTGATTTGAGGATAGACCATACTGAAATCAAAGTTTTGACAAGACAATAGATCCAACAACTGATCACGAGGACCAATCGATGAAGATATCAACTTTCTTCAACACACACACAAACACAAAGATATCCCTTTAGAATGAACTAAGTCGGACAAGCTTCCATCTTCCAACTCTCCAAGTTGTTGTTCAGCTTAACCAACTAGCTCAGGGGTACACAACACAGATTCTTGGAGAAAGGGTGGTTACAAGAAACCAACTTGATCACAAACTCAACATAGCGGTCAGATGATGACCTAGTGATACTTCCGAGAAGATATTCGGAAAATCACGAACCACCGATATGCTACTAAGCTTGAAAACAATCTTGCTTTTCAGGGCAGGACGATATGATCAAAAGAGCGAGGGATTAACACAATCCTAACTCATTGATCGAAGAGTGCACCGGAAATAAGGGCTAGGTAGCACGATCAATCCTTAGGGTGATGATTCAATAACCAACATGCCAAGAATGAGGTTATTGTCCATTTAACTACCAAGCGACAGAGTTGCTAGGAGTATAGATTTCATACATCATAATTCACTTGTTGGTGTTCCGGTTGCAACAACACGGGAGCCGAGAAATGAAGGGTGAGAAGTATCACTGTATCAAGAGTTCATAGAATGGTGTGCAATTCCCATGATAATCTTAATATAAAGATGGTAATACTGCAAGGTAGAGCAGAACAGAAGCTGGATTAGCAATTTGATTTGCGGATCACAACTACTTTGACCCAATCCTGGAAATGGATGAGGTTCTGGAGTTTGTTTCTCCTAGTCATTCCAGAATAGAATGGCTTGACGGACCACAAGAGTAATAGGCATCGATAAACGAATGCATGCGTACTCTTGACTATCAATTGATAGACGGGGGTCAGAACACAACTAAGGAGGGACAACTCAAGGTACATATACTTTCTGAGTTGTGGATGCATAGATTAGTATGTCGAACGAGGTTCAACAGGTTTCTTCCGGATAACCGATGCAGAGAAGGTAGATCTGGTAGAGTCACAGCATAGAGTCGAGAACTCGTCAAGAGCACTCTGGTTGTGATCTTTCGGTTCTGCGAGGAATTTCTGCCATATTGGTTCATGGTATTGGAAGAAGGATTTACCACGGACCTCGAGGACTGTCGCAAAGGTTAGTAATATCCTAAAGGAACTAGCAAACACTATCAACATAAGTTAAGTAGGGTGAATCTCGGGTTCAATAACCCAGGAGTAGAATACCTACTAACTAAATTGCATCACGAGATGCTTTCGAGAATGATGGCCAGAATCATCACACTGGGGACACAAAGCATGGCTAGGTTACTAGGTGATACTCTAGACACCTAGGGTCATAATAATAGCTCCAGCACAAATGCCGAGGCAATGAAGTACCTCAACAAACTAGCTAGTGTGGTTGATCTGGCACAAATGAAATTCAGAATGATAAGAAGGAATTTGCAAATGCATCAGACTGTTTAGAAATCTGGGATGACTCGGACAACATAACGGTTGTAAATGCTCAAAAAGATTTGCGACATTCTGCAAAATGGTGGCATAACCACTCAAACATCATAATATTAAGGTTTCAAGATCATCTATCAACACGCGGAGATAGTAGGAACTGAACTGATGCTTATATCCAACAATCCTATAAGTCTACGGATTAGTAACACGTGATCCTGATAGAAATAAGAGAAAGCCTAGTTTCTTAACCCCGTAGAAATGATAAGATGACTCGGATCAGAAGGGCATAAGGTATAAGGAGTAAAAAGAGCCTTACGTTCCCATCCACAATCAATTCCCCTACATATAACTAAAGCATTTCTAGACTCAACTTCGACCAGTTTGGCTTGGTAATCCTACAGGCAGTCAGGCTCTGATGCCAAAGCTGTCAGGACCCCGACTCAAAGCCACACCGATCTAGCATGTAACACCCCATATCACTTTGCGGCCTCACGCACGGTATGCCCATGGGTGTCGCCTTACCTTGCCCGGGACCGTTTGCGCCTTTTGGCACATGTATATGATAGTGTCGCTAGCATCCATATGACAAGGAGCCTAGGCTGACATGGCTAGTCGTGAACCCAAAGTGGCACTAACCTACAGGGACATGCATACATGACCCAACAACGAACGTGTCGGTCATCAGCGAGTGAATCCGGGCTATAGCAACTGGGCTAGCAGGACTCCGGTAGACATCGCGTGACATTTCCCCGAAGGGACAGACACAGGAACGAAGAAGGACGCATGTCGGCCAGCCTAAGTGTTCCGGAGCAGTAGCAAGCTACCAAGGCTCAGTGGAAGCACTAGGAGACATTTCTTGGTAAGAGAGGCAACCAAGGATAAACAACTAGATAGTCAGATCCCACACATACCAAGCATTTCAATAACATACACACAATATGCTCGATATGTGCAAATACAACATGGCATCACAACATGACTCTACAACTCAAGTATTTTATTCAATAGGCTCCGAGGAGCGAGATATTACAAACATGGGTCTCATGACCCAACATTCAGAGCATACAAGTCAAAGCACAAACGGAAGCTTAACATGTCTGAGTACACACATCTACAAATGAAAAAGGCTGAGAAGCCTGACTATCTACTAGATCCTGCAGAGGGCACAAGATGGTAGCTGAGGTAGCAAGCTAAAGGTCGAAGCTCATACGGAACTACTAGTGAGACTGAAGTATCTCTGCAAAAACATAAAATAGGCAAACGTGAGTACAAATGTACCCAGCAAGAGTTACATCAGAGCTAACTACATATGCATCACTATCAACAAAGGGATGGTGGGGTTTAACTGCAGCAAGCCAGCTTTGACTCAGTGGCTATCCTGAACTACGACTGCAAGTAACTCTTTTGAGGTGGCGCACATGAGTCCACATATTCACCATATCAATACACCACTATGGATCCGCTCCCGTCTCCCTACGAGAACGCCATCCATAGCACTCACGCTTATCTTGCGTATTTTAGAGTATCCACTTACACTTGTCTATGAACTGTATAGGCAACCCACAGGTCCTTTACCGTGGACGCGGCTATTTGAATAGATGATGTTAACCCTGCAGGGGTGTACTTCTTCACACACCCTCTCACCACTTACCGCCGTTTACACGACATAGACTCGGCAACCTTCAAGCGGAAGCCCAGCGAGGGTGTCGGCCACGACCTACCTAAACACTCAAGTCTCTAGTCCAGGGTTATCGCCTATTCAGGTTCCATCCGCAGGGAGTCCGGCCGAAGTTTCCACATACGGCCCCAAACTATGTGTGCAGGGTTCCCGAGACACCAAACGGGCGCCTGATACACCGTCCCACGTGCGTACCGCATCACAGCCCACCCCTCGGGTCAGCGCTGCGCACGGCCTCCAGCATACTACAAACACCAGAAACTACTTGCAACTCCTGGACAGAGGACAAGGGTGATTAAGAAGCCGAGAGGGTCCATTGGTTTCGGGCCCAATGCGTGGTAGTAACTATTTCATGGATCACAAACACAGAACTCAGTTCCTGAGGACAGCTTCAATGAGACAACCCACCATGTAGTCCTACATGGCCTCTCACCACTACCTTTACCAAATCGTGTTCACACACTTAGCTCACACACAGTAGGTGTCAGTGTCAAAACTGGCGGATCTTGGGTAGGGGCTCCCGATCTGTGCGTCTGAGGCTAATGGTAACAGGAGGCAAGGGACACGATGTTTTACCTAGGTTCGGGCCCTCTCGATGGAGGTAAAACCCTACTTCCTGCTTGATTGATCTTGATGATATGGGTATTACAAGAGTTGATCTACCACGAGATCGTAGAGGCTAAACCCTAGAAGCTAGCCTATGAAGATTATGATTGATCGTCCTCCTTCGGACCTAACCCTCCAGTTTATATAGACACCGGAGGTGGCTAGGGCTTACACAGAGTCAGTTACAAAGAAGGAGATCTAATATCCGGATCTCCAAGCTTGTCTTCCACGCAAACGAGAGTCCCATCCGGACACGGGACAAAGTCTTGAGTCTTGTATCTTCATGGTCCAACAGTCCGACTAAAGTTTATAGTCCGGCTGTCCGGATACCCCCTAATCCAGGACTCCCTCAGTAGCCCCTGAACCAGGCTTCAATGACGATGAGTCCGGTGCACAGTTTGTCTTCGGCATTGCAAGGCGGGTTACATCTCCGAATACTCCAAAGTAATTACCGAACACTTAAACCGTGTCCGGATCTGCAAGACGATCTTCACATGCCATCATGGAGAGAACGATATTCCAAAAATGTAATCTGCCGACATCTTTAGATAACATGACATAGCACCATGGTCGAGTCATTATTGAACCGTATTTCCACAACCGACCACGGCACATATTGCGAGGCGGTTTCCCGGGCACGTCTCATTGAAGCAGAGATCGTGTTCCCCTTATCTCGGGGCTTTCATTAATACAGGCACGGGTAGCCCAATCGCGCCGCCAATCACGGCGAGTGGGGAACGAGCGGGTTCCACTAGGCAAGTGGGGAGGCGCAAAATCTTTTATTGCCTCTATAAAGAGATAAGGTCTCTTCCTCTTTACCCACACCTTTTCCTTCCGCTCGTCCATTCCCCTTCACTCGAGCCCTAGCGCCCAAGCACTCGTCTCCTCCACCGAAGAGAGGTTCTCCGAAGATGTCCGGATCCGGAGCAGGAGGCAAATGGATGGCCTCTACCATCCGGGAGAAGGATATCAAAAAGCTTTGAGAGGCCGGGTACCTGGCCAAGAAAATCGGCCACCGTCTTCCGACAGTGGGACAGATCGTCCCCACTCCGGAGCCCCATGAGAGGGTCATGTTTCTTCCTCATTTTGTCCACGGGCTCGGGTTTCCCCTTCACCCATTTGTTCGTGGCATCATGTATTATTACGGGATTGATTTTCATGATCTGTCCCCTAATTCTTTCCATAACATCTCGATGTTTATCGTCGTGTGTGAGGCCTTTCTCCGTATATCGCCCCACTTCGGCTTATGCCTGAAGATCTTCAATGTGAAGCCCAAGGTGGTGAACGGCGAGCACACAGAGTGCGGCGGCGCCATGGTGAGCAAGATGCCACAGGTCACATGGCTGACAGGCACCTTCAATGATTCCATCAAGGAGTGGCAGCAGCAGTGGTTCTATATCACCGAGCCGCGCGGTAAAAAGTGGGCCGCTGCTCCTAAATTCATATCCGGAGCCCCCCTGCTGCTTACGTCCTGGCCCAAGAAGGGCCTGAACTGGTCCTCATCCGACGAGCTGTCGGTGCTCCAAACACGCGTCCAGAGCATGGTAGACAAGGACGTCAAACTCGTCAATGTAGTCCAGGTGATGTTAGTTCGCCTGGTTCTCCCTTGCCAGCACCGAACCTGCAATTTGTGGGAATACGACCCAGCCGAGCACCAGACCCTATGGGAGCTCTACGGCTCCTCACACAAGGACATCTGGAAGGTGCTCTTCAAGTCCGGTAAACTGTGGCCGGGCTCCGTCGAGGACCGCGGGTATCAATTGTCCCGCTCCGCAAGTCCGGTAGGTCATCGCTATGTTCTGTCTATCCATGTTTAGCTGGCATGTCCCAAGGGAGACGCTTCATCATGCTTTATGCAATTATCCCAGGAGTGGACGAAGAAGGTGGGCGGATACACTGTCTGGCCCCGCTGCTGGAGGAACCGGCAGGACCTCTTCTGACGAAGATGCTGGTCCCGGCACCTTACGAGGCGCCGAAGAAAGAGGCCTCCAAGAAAGCCAAGGAGACCCGGAGCGGCCTCCGTCGCCGCGGTCCTTCAGACACAAAATCCGAAGACTCCAGTGACCATCCTTCCTCCGAAGACGAAGAGGAGGAGGAGGAAGACGAGTCCTCCACGGGGGGGGGGGAGGATGGCCTCCTTATCCTTGGAGGCCGAATCGCCGAAGAGGGGAAAAAGTTCCCTCCCAGAGGCGTTCACCACGGCTGCCAATAGCAGCCCGGAGTGGGATCCCAGGGCCTAGCCCCTGGTAAAATCGTGAGTACACGAAATCCGAATACGCCTAAGTGCCCAGGATTACTAAGGTTCAATATTTTAATTTGCGCCCTACTTTGTGCTGGCCGGCGAGGTCTCGCGCCGAACGGTCCTCCTCGGAAGATTCACTGAGCTCGGATGCCCTGGAGAGCGAGACGCCTCCGGAGGCCCCTTCCCCGAAGCCTGGACGTGACACCAAGGTGTCATCCCATCAGGGTCCAGACCAGGGAGGGCACACCTCTAGGGCTGGATACACGGGAGCAACGGTTCCCATAAACGTCAACGGCGAGGGCGATCTTAGATGTGGCCCGCAGCCAGACACGGTCCTAGAGACCTTTAAAGCTCCAGGATCGAGCGAGTAGCCCCCCTTGATGGAGGGAGGCAAGCCCGCTTTGCCAGCAACCTCTGTCCAAGCTGAGCTGCAGGGCGGCCTATCGACAGCGCTAAAGAATGCGTCCATCATCGATGAACATCGCGCCCTCATGGGTGCGGTGTTTGAAAGAGTCAGTCCGCTGAGAGCGGACTGAATGAATCCTGCCTTAGCCTTATAAAAAGCTTGGAGGTATGTTTTTAGAAACCTTTGAAGATTGTCATAGTATGAGTAGTAGCCCCTTATGCACTGTCCGGTGAAAGAGAGAGAGCCGGACACGGGATCAAATTTCCGCTTCGCAGGAGACTCAGTTAATGACATATATCCCTTTGTTTGAAAACATGTGTCTGTAGCGATGACCGCCTCTCATAATGCGGATGTGTCCGGACTAAAGCAGAGTCTGGAACAAGCCGAAGAAGAACTTGGCCGAGTGAAGAAGCAGTTGGAGGACAAGCAAGGTATGTCGAAACCTTTTGCTAAGTTGAGCGCGAATGAGTAGTTGTGCCTGATGAAAATATTTGTATTGTGTGCTCTAGGAGCGAGTGTCGAAATTGAGGCACTGACGAAGGCTGTGGCCGAAGCCGACAAGAAGGCCGCCGCAGAGCAGGATCTTTGCAAGAAGCACGAGGCCAGGGTCATTGAAGCTGAACGAGAGCTCCAGGAGGCCGTGAAGAAAAACGAGACCTTGGAGCAGTGTCTGGCGGGGAAAGAATCCAAACTCGCCCAAGCTCTCCAAGACGTAGATGATGCTCAGGAACAAGCCCGAGGTGCTCTGAAGGACATTCAGGAGGCACGGAGGGTTGCGGCTGGTAAGGCTTTTTTTTACTCAAAGCAATTTTTATATGGTAATAGGAGGAACTCAAAGCGACAAACTGAATTCTTGTTTCTCCAGGGGCATTTGCGGACCTGCCACGCAGCATATCTGATGCTGCCCAATTCTACCGGGCTGAAGAGAAGAAGTCTGCAGAGAAGCATTTCTGGTTGAAGTATTTGGCGCCGAATTATCTGGTGCCCTTTACCGATCAGCTGAAGCAGCTGGTCGAACTGCACCATGCGGCTGAACTAGCCATGAAGGACTTAGTTGTCCGGCTGTGGCCTGCTGAGCCAATTCCAAGCAGTTACTTCGGACTTGTGAAGCGGATTGTTGGTGCATGCCCTCGGCTCGAACTCATTAAGCAATCGGTCTGTATAGAGGGTGCACGCATGGCATTTGCCCGCATGAAGGTGCACTAGGGAAGCTTGATGCTGAAAAGCTGATGACTGAGGCACCACCGGAGGGTAAGGAGCATCACAAGCCCGAACTGTATTATGAGGGTGTCCTGAAAGGAGCCCGCCTTGTGGCGGAACAGTGCACCAAAGACACTATATTTCCCTGAAGGCAGTCATGTCGTCCTTTGTAATGCAGTATACTGGCATTGTTATTATTTATTGCCTGTTATATGAAAGTTTTTTCTTCCTGTGCGGCCGTTTAGTATGTGTAAATCCTGAGAGTTGGCCAGTCGTCGGCTTCTGCACCCACGTAAAAAGTACGGGGGTGTTCGGGACATACCTGAACACTCTTTATCCCATTGTTGGGTCCTTGAATGAGGTGCTCATCACCGCGAACCAGGCAATCAGACTATAGGGCTTTATCACTCTCACTTAGCCATAGGAATTCGAGTATGGTAGGCGCAGCCCCTGGTGTTTGGAAGACCGTACGAGGGGCTCTAATGGTGCCTGATCGGAAGATCGATCCATCGCACTCTGCATTTGTTATGGCATTATGCGGAATAAATCTTTAAAGATTTTACAACCTCTCGAACAGCTGACCAGCTCTCGCCGTATCATGAGTCAGTTTTTGGCTTTCTCTACTGAGGTGCTCGTCCGGAAGAACCAGGACACAATCGCAGTAGTTCTCCCAGCGCTACCTTAGCCGATGGAGCGGAACGTAAGGTACCAAAACATGGGAGCCGGGCAAACCCAACTAATGACCCAAGACATGATTCGGAGCTGATGCATATAGTGCTATAAGTTCGGGGTGCCGAGCGACCGAGAAGGTGGCCGGACTTTGTTGCCATATTATGAGTACTGTGAAGCCCCTGGCATAATGGGGCGTGACACTATGTGCGGGTGCCGTTATGACGAAAAAAGTGTCAATAAGGAACAACGGCCGGTAAGTGTTATTTAAGTCTACATGTTGTAGTAGAGTGACATGTCTATGCGTATGAGTACGGTTTATGCTTATGAAAAGAGGTATACTGGCGGAACCTGTCGTGGCCAGACTATAGGAGGCTGTGTGCGGATCCGAAGTGTATCCAGACTGTCTCCTTGGGGGGTACTTATGTGTTCCCGCCTTGTGCGTCTGAGCCAATTCTATGTCGCCAGTCCTGTTCTGCGCAAAAGTGAGTATTTAAAGACAAATGCTTAGAGGCAGTTGCATGTCATATGGTGGTTGAACCGCGGGTGCCTTATCGGAGCCTGGTCGAGCCAGGCTATCATGCCGTAAAGTAGCTCGGACTCCTCTGTTGGTGTCCGGGGGGTTGGTTGTCGAATCGAAGTTCGATAAACGGGCACAACTCACTATCTCAGCGGCGGTATAATTTCCACTCTCAGGGTGGAGTTCGGCCTTGCCCATAATTGTGACCATGTCACGTGGGTTTGGCCTGATGTGGTACCGCGTTGAGTGTAGCCAACGCAATTTGTCCCGGTAGTTACTGTATAAGGGGACAATGCCGAAGACTTACTCTTCGGCATGCTATTTGTTTGGTGATCCGAAGACAACCTCCAGGGTGGTGGGCCTGTAAAACTTGGCCTTTGCACCAGGAACCGCATCTTTTAGAAGATGTTATTAATGGGTTTGATCCTCGAGCGGTAAATACCTATCTGGCAAATTTTGTCCTGGCACAGCGAGTTTGGGCTACTGTTTATGCCCGTAGGGGCTCGTGTGAGATGGAACCCACAAACTATTGGGTCGATGGTAGGTGCAATCAAATTGCTATTGTTGATATTGTCCGGACGGTCTATGTGATCGGAGATGATCGGTCGTATTTTTGTGCCGTGGGGTGACTTGTATTGTTGAGTCGGCATCCCGAGGAGTACACATTCGTTCCCTTGTTGGTTTGTGGAGGATTTTCCTTTGACCTCGCTATGTTTGGTGGTCTGGGCTCCTCGTTGTTTGAGACCTCTTTTCATTGTTTCCGGCGCACGATCGGCCGTTTTGTTTTGAGGATCCGACATTCTCTGTTGGTATGCTTGGCCGCCATTCTAGGGGTACCATGAATTTGACATGGTTGGTCGAGTATGCTGCCCGGGCCGGATGGGCCTGAGCTGTTCTTTTTCTGCTGACTGGACTAGGGGCCGCGGAATTCGGCACCAGCTCCCTTGTCTTGGTTGTCACCATTATTTTTGTGACGCTTATGTCTGTTGCATCGAGGTTTATGGATGCTACCTCGCGTTTCATGTGTATTGCCCCGGACCGTGGTGTATTGGCGTCGGGGTGTGGGCTATAGGACCTCCTTCTCAGGTTGAGGTAGCGAATTGTGCTTTGTGTACCCTTTGGCGGGGCGGTCGAGTCTGTATTCCTCGGTTGCCAGGAGCTTTGTCCATCTGTCTGTGAGCAATTCTTGGTCATCTTGAAGCTGCTGTTGCTTCTTTTCCAGGCTTCTCGCCGTGGCCATAAGCCGTCGCTTAAAGCGAACTTGCTCTGCGGGATCCTCAGGCACGCCGAATTCATCATCGCCAAGGCTCACCTCATCTTCAGAGGGGGCATGTAGTTGTCCTCCTCCAAGTATCCGTCCATCGCCTGTCCGACCTGCTCGAAGGCAGGCTGATCGGGATTGTATTCATCTTCGTTACCATCCGGATTGTTTTTGACTCCTGTGCCGGTATTGCTATGGCGGGGCTTGGAGCGGCGCTGATGACGCCCATACTTTGCCTTCTTCCTTGAGGGGCTATCCTCCATTGCCTCATCCCCATTGGTTTCTTTTGGAGTGTCCACCATATATATATCGTACGAGGAGGTGGCTGGCCAGCGCCCCGTGGGCGGTGGTTCCTGTTCTTCTCCTACATCGTCGTCCACACCGTCGATGTGTTCAGAGTCGAAGTCAAGCACGTCAGTCAAATCATCGACAGTGGCAATGAAGTGGGTGGTGGGTGGGCAACAAATTCCCTCGTCGCCTGCTTCCCACTCGAGCAGGACATAGTTTGGCCGAGAGTCTCCTGACAATGAGAGAGACTTTAATGAGTTCAGCATGTCGCCAAAGGGCATGTGCTAGAAGATATCCGCAGCGGTGACCTCCATTACCGGAGCCCAACCAGATTCGGCGGGCTCGGGGGCGTGCGGTCTGGAACCTATAGGCGGACATGAGTCCGGGGGTCCGGTGACACGGGCTTCCTTGGGGGTGGAGTCTGCGTTCGTCTCTACCGCCGATGAGTGTGCGGCCTCCAGGGCGGGGTCCATCCAATCATCCTCGGACGACGCAATTGATGTCTACTACGCAACCTTCCTCTTGTAGACGTTGTTGGGCCTGCAAATGCACAGGTTTGTAGGACAGTAGCAAATTTCCCTCAAGTGGACGACCTAAGGTTTATCAATCTGTAGGAGGCGTAGGTTGAAGATGGTCTCTCTCAAGCAACCCTGCAACCAAATAACAAGGAGTCTCTTGTGTCCCCAACACACCCAATACAATAGTAAATTGTATAGGTGCACTAGTTCGGCGAAGAGATGGTGATACAAGTGCAATATGGATGGTAGATATAGGTTTTTGTAATCTGAAATAATAAAAACAGCAAGGTAACTAATGATAAAAGTGAGCGTAAACGGTATTGCAATGATAGGAAACAAGGCCTAGGGTTCATACTTTCACTAGTGCAAGTTCTCTGAACAATAATAACATAGATAGATCATATAACAAGCCCTCAACATGCAACAAAGAGTCACTCCAAAGCCACTAATAGCGGAGAACAAACGTAGAGATTATGGTAGGGTACGAAATCACCTCAAAGTTATTCTTTCGGATCAATCCATAAAAGAGTTCGTACTAGAATAACACCTTAAGACACAAATCAACCAAAACCCTAATGTCACCTAGATACTCCATTGTCACCTCAAGTATCCGTGGGCATGATTATACGATATGCATCACACAATCTCAGATTCATCCAACCAACACAAAGTACTTCAAAGAGTGCCCCAAAGTTTCTATCGGAGAGTCAAGAACGTGTGCCAACCCCTATGCATAGGTTCCCAATGTCACGAAACCCGCAAGTTGATCACCAAAACATACATCAAGTGGCACATGATATCCCATTGTCACCACAGATAATCACGGCAAGACATACATCAAGTGTTCTCATAAAAGACTCAATCCGATAAGATAACTTCAAAGGGGAAACTCAATTCATCACAAGAGAGTAGAGGGGGAGAAACATCATAAGATCCAACTACAATAGCAAAGCTCGGGATACATCAAGATCGTGCCATAGAGGGAACACGAGAGAGAACACGAGAGAGAGAGAGAGAGAGAGAGAGAGAGAGAGAGATCAAACACATAGCTACTGGTACATACCATCAGCCCCAAGGGTGAACTACTCCCTCCTCATCATGGATAGCGCCGGGATGATGAAGATGGCCACCGGTGATGGGATCCCCCTCCGGCAGGGCGCCGGAAAGGGCTCCCGAGAGGTTTTTGGTGGCTACAGAGGCTTGCGGCGGTGGGACTCCCGATCTATCTTCCGTTCTGGAAGTTTTAGGGTACGAAGGTATATATGGGTGCAAGGGGTACGTCCGTGGAGCTTCGAGGGTCCCACGAGGCAGGGGGTGCGCCCTAGGGGCATGGGCGCGCCCCCACCCTCGTGACCAGCTCCCGTATCTTCTGATGTAGAGTCCAAGTCTATCCGGTGGCTTTCCTTCCAAAAATAACTTCTCCAGTTGATTTCGTTCCGTTTTGACTCCGTCTGATATTCCTTTTCCTCGAAACACTGAAATAGGCATAAAACAACAAATCTGGGTTGGGCCTCCGGTTAATAGGTTAGTCCCAAAAATGATATAAATGTGTAAAATAAAGCCCATAAACATCCAAAAGGGGTAATATAATAGCATGCAACAATCAAAAATTATAGATACGTTGGAGACGTATCAAGCATCCCCAAGCTTAATTCCTGCTCGTCCTCGAGTAGGTAAATGATAAAAACAGAATTTTTGATGTGGAATGCTACCTAGCATAATTCTCAATGTAATTTTCTTTATTGTGGCATATATGTTCAGATCCAAATGATTCAAAATAAAAGTTCATATTGATAAAAGAAACAGTAACACTTCAAGCATACTAATCAAAGTAATCATGTCTTCTCAAAATAACATGGCAGAAGAAAGTTCATCCCTACAAAATCATATAGTTAGGCTATGCTTCATTTTCGTCACACAAATATGTTCCCAACTTCTATACCCCCGATGACAAGCCAAGCAATTGTTTCATACTTAAATAATCTCAAACTTTTTCAACCTTCACGCAATACATGAGCGTGAGCCATGGATATAGCACTATGGGTGGAATAGAATATGATGATGGGGATTGTATGGAGAAGACAAAAAAGGAGAAAGTCTCACATTGACGAGGATAATCAACGGGCTATGGAGATGGCCATCAATTGATGTCTAACATGAGGAGTAGGGATTGCCATGCAACGGATGCACTAGAGCTATGAATGCTCAACAAAAGAAAACTAGTGGGTGTGCATCCAACTCTCTTGCTCGTGAAGACCTAGGGCATTTGAGGAAGCCCATCGTAGGAATATACAAGCCAAGTTCTATAATGAAAAATCCCACTAGTATAAAAAGACAACTTATGAGACTCACTACATGAAGAACAAGGTGCTACTTTGAAGCACAATATATGAGACTCACTATATGAAGAACAAGGTGCTACTTTGAAGCACAAGTGTGGAAAAAGAGATAGTAGCATTGCCCTTTTTATTTATTTTATTTTATTTTCTTTTTTTGGGCCTTTCTTTTTTTTGTCCTTTCTTATTTTTTTCTTTTTTTCTTTTTGGGCAATGACCTAATAATGATGATCATCACACTTCTATTGATTACAACATAAGGATTACAACTCGAAACTTAGAACAAGATATGATTCTATATGAATGCCTCCGGCGGTGTACCGGGATGGTGCAATGAATCAAGAGTGACATGTATGAAAAATAATGCATGGTGGCTTTGCCACAAATACGATGTCAACTACATGATCATGCAATGGCAATATGACAAAAGTAAAGTATGTCATGATGATGATGAACAGAATGGTGCAAAGTTGCATGGCAATATATCTCGGAATGGCTATGGAAATGCCATAATAGGTAGGTATGGTGGCTGTTTTGAGGAAGATATAGGGAGGTTTATGTGTGATAGAGCGTATCGTATCACGGGGTTTGGATGCACCGGCAAAGTTTGCACCAACTCTCAAGGTGAGAAAGGGCAATGCACGGTATCGAAGAGGCTAGCAAAGGCGGAAAGGTAAAAGTGTGTATAATCTATGGACTCAACATTAGTCAAAAGAACTAATATACTTATTGCAAAATTTAGAAGTCATCAAAAACCAAGTACTACATGCATGCTCCTAGGGGGATAGATTGGTAGGAAAAGACCATCGCTCGTCCCAGACCGCCACTCATAAGGATGCACAAGCCAAGTACACTTCATGTTTCAAATTTGTTACATAACTTTAACCATACGTGCATGCTACAGGATTTGCTAACTTCAACACAAGCATTCTTTGAATTCACAATCACCCAACTAACATGACTTTAATATCACCACCTCCATATCTCAAAACAATTATCAAGTATCAAATTGATCATAGCATCCAATTCACTTTCTATGATAGTTTTTATTCAAATTACCATGTTGTTTAAGACTCTCAAAATAATATAGGGACAATTGCATTTTTACCCCTAGTTGGTTCCTACCCACAGGTTTTGCCCTTACTTTTCGAGCTTGCTCAGTTTTGCCCTTATTTTTTCCATCGAGGTCCCTCGAATGCCCTTTGACCGTTTGACCAAAACTTTGAAAATTCATAACTAATTCACATGAACTCAGAAAAATACAAATAAGATATTAAAATGTTCAGATAAACATTACCTCTATGGGCATATCATTTGCATTCAGGACAAAAGCATCATTTAAACTACCCGAGGTAATTAATGTTATTAACATTATTAAAAATAAATAGGTAAAAACAATATTGTTTCCGTGAATAAAAATTATATACAAACGTAGGTGATGTTTTCTGAACATCCTGATACCTTATTTGCATTTTCCTGAGTTCGTATCAACTTGTTATGAAGTTTCCAAATAATGGTCAAAGTCGTTAGAACATTCATAACAAGTTGATACAAACTCTGAAAAATGCAAATAAGTTATCAGGATGTTCAGAAAACATCACCTACATTTGCATGTAATTTTTATTCATGAAAAAAATATTGTTTATACCTATTTATTTTTAATAATGTTAATAACACTAATTACCTCGGGTAATTTAAATGATGCTTTTGTCTTGAATGCAAATGATATGCCCATAAAGGTAATGTTTATCTGAACATTTTGATATCTTATTTGCATTTTTCTGAGTTCATATGAATTAGTTATGAATTTTCAAAGTTTTGGTCAAACAGTCAAAGGGCATTCGAGGGATCTCGACAGAAAAAGTAAGGGCAAAACTGAGCAAGCTCGAAAAGTAAGGGCAAAACCCGTGGGTAGGAACCAACTAGGGGTAAAAATGTAATTGTCCCAATAATATAAGTGAAGCATGAGAGACTAGCAACTTCAACGAAATATAAGCACCGCCGTGCTCTAAAAGATATAAGTGATGCACTAGAGCAAATGACAAACTACTCTGAAAGATATAAGTGAAGATCAATGAGTAGCTAAATGATTATGTAACTATGCGAAGACTCTCTCTCATTAAAGAATTTCAGACCTTGGTACTCTAATCAAACAGCAAGCAAAACAAAATAAAATGACATTGCAACGATAGCACAACTCATGTGAAGAAGCAAAAACTTAGGCTCAACCGATACTAACCGATAGTTGTTGAAGAAGAAAGGTGGGATGCCTACCGGGGCATCCCCAAGCTTAGATGCTTGATACTTCTTGGAATATTATCTTGGGGTGACTTGGGCATCCCCAAGATTGAACTTTTGTGTCTCCTTAATTCCTCTCATATCATGGTTTCTCTTTTTATCAAAACCTTCATTCACAACAAACTCAACAAGAACTCGTGAGATAGGTTAGTATAAACCAATGCAAAACCTTATCATTTTCTACTGTAACACATCACTAACATTATTATTCCACATTGCATACTAAATTCCTCTGCATATTTAATACTCCTAACCTCAAATAGAATCATTAAACAAGCAAACATATGCAAACAATGCAAACATAACAGCAATCTGCCGAAACAGTACAGTCTGCAAAGAATGCAAGAGTATCCATAATTTCCTAACTCCAAAAATTATGAAATAAAATTCCCACTGCAGTAAATTTGTCAGAGCTCATTATGCAAAAAGTTTCAACCTTATATCATGCTATGACTTTTCTAGGGAATTTTTGCAACAGCGGTAAACTTTCTGTTTTCAAACAGCAACATGTATACTAGCAAAATAAGCATGGTAAAGGCTATCCTTGACATTTTTATTGAAACTAAAGATGCAAAACATTATTCTAAATAACAGAAAGCAAATACTAACAAAATAAAATGACGCTCCAAGCAAAAACATATCATGTGGTGAATAAAAATATAGCTCCAAGTAAAGTTACCGATGAACGAAGACGAAAGAGGGGATGCCTTCCGGGGCATCCCCAAGCTTAGGCTTTTGGCTATTCTTGAATATTAACTTTGGGTGCCTTGGAAATCCCCAAGATTAGGCTCTTTCCACTCCTTGTTCCATAGTCCATCGAATCTTCACCCAAAACTTGAAAACTCAACAACAGAAAACTCGTAAGCTCCGTTAGTATAAGAAAATAAAACCACCACTTAGGTACTGTAATGAACTCATTCTTAATTCATATTGGTGTAATATCTACTATAATCCAACTTATCTATGGTTCATACCACTTAAGACTAGCCATAGATGCATCAAAATAAGCAAACAACACATAGAAAACAGAATCTGTCAAAAACAGAACAGTCTATAGTAATCTGTATCAAACGTATACTTATGGAACTCAAAAAATCCTACCAAATTAGGAAGTCCTAAGAAATTCGTGTACCAATCCAGAGCAAAAAGGATCAGATCAGAATTACGTTTTTGTGAAGTAACAAAACTAATTAACTGGGTGCAAAAGTTTCTGATTTTCAGCAGGATCAACACAACTATCACCATAAGCTATCCTAAAGGTCTTACTTGGCACTTTATTGAAACAAAAGCTATAAAACATGATTACTAAAGTAGCATAATCATGTGAACACACAAAAAAAAGTAAAGGTAAATATTGGGTTGTCTCCCAACAAGCGCTTTTCTTTAATGCCTTTCTAGCTAGGCATGATAATGACAATGATGCTCACATAAAAGATAAGAATTGAAACATAACGGGAGCATCATGAAGCATATGACTAGCACATTTAAGTCTAACCCACTTCCTATGCATAGGGATTTTGTGAGCAAACAATTTATGGGAACAATAATCAACAAGCATAGGAAGACAAAACAAGCATAACTTCAACAATTTAAGCACATAGAGAGGAAACTTGATATTATTGCAATTCCTACAAGCATATGTTCCTCCCTCATAATAATTTTCAGTAGCATCATGAATGAATTCAACAATATAACCAGCACCTAAAGCATTCTTTTCATGATCTACTAGCATAGAAAATTTACTACTCTCCACATAAGCAAAATTCTTCTCATGAATAGTAGTGGGAGCAAACTCAACAAAGTAACTATCATGTGATTGAAAATTAAGATCAGGATGACAAGTTTCATGGTTATCATTATTCTTTAAAGCATACGTGTCATCACAATAATCATCATAGATAGGAGGCATGCTTTCATCATAGTAAATTTGCTCATAAAAGCTTGGGGGACAAAAAATATCATCTTCATCAAACATAGCTTCCCCAAGCTTGTGGCTTTGCATATCATTAGCATCATGGATATTCAAGGAATTCATACTAACAACATTGCAATCATGCTCATCATTCACATATCTCATGCCAA
The DNA here is from genome assembly GCF_002162155.2 of Triticum dicoccoides. Lineage (NCBI taxonomy): Eukaryota > Viridiplantae > Streptophyta > Magnoliopsida > Poales > Poaceae > Triticum > Triticum dicoccoides. The sequence goes on from NC_041385.1 coordinate 619,806,962, forward strand.
GCATTCTATGTTATTCTTCTTCTAGCACTTTGGCACAATTTTCCTTTCCATCATACTCACGAAAGATATTAAAAAGACGAAGCGTATGAGACAAACTTAACTCCATTTTTTTTGTAGTTTTCTTTTATAAACTAAACTAGTGATAAAACAAGAAACAAAAAGATTCGATTGCAAGATCTAAAGATATACCTTCAAGCACTCACCTCCCCGGCAACGGCGCCAGAAAAGAGCTAAGTTGATGGGGTGTGAGTGAGTGTCCTTTACCTAGCCTCCCCGGCAACGGCGCCAGAAAAGAGCTTGATGTCTACTACGCAACCTTCTCCTTGTAGACGTTGTTGGGCCTGCAAGTGCACAGGTTTGTAGGACAGTAGAAAATTTCCCTCAAGTGGATGACCTAAGGTTTATCAATCCGTAGGAGGCGTAGGTTGAAGATGGTCTCTCTCAAGCAACCCTGCAACCAAATAACAAAGAGTCTCTTGTGTCCCCAACACACCCAATACAATAGTAAATTGTATAGGTGCACTAGTTCGGCAAAGAGATTGTGATACAGGTGCAATATGGATGGTAGATATAGGTTTTTGTAATCTGAAATAATAAAAACAACAAGGTAACTAATGATAAAAGTGAGCGTAAACGGTATTGCAATGATAGGAAACAAGGCCTAGGGTTCATACTTTCACTAGTGCAAGTTCTCTTAACAATAATAACATAGATAGATCATATAACAAGCCCTCAACATGCAACAAAGAGTCACTCCAAAGCCACTAATAGCGGAGAACAAACGTAGAGATTATGGTAGCGTACGAAACCACCTCAAAGTTATTCTTTCGGATCAATATATAAAAGAGTTCGTACTAGAATAACACCTTAAGACAGAAATCAACCAAAACCCTAATGTCACCTAGATACTCCATTGTCACCTCAAGTATCCGTGGGCATGATTATACGATATGCATCACACAATCTCAGACTCATCCAACCAACAAAAAGTACTTCAAAGAGTTCCCCAAAGTTTCTATCAGAGAGTCAAGAACGTGTGCCAACCCCTTTGCATAGGTTCCCAATGTCACGAAACCCGCAAGTTGATCACCAAAACATACATCAAGTGGCACATGATATCCCATTGTCACCACAGATAATCATGGCAAGACATACATCAAGTGTTCTCATAAAAGACTTAATCTGATAAGATAACTTCAAAGGGGAAACTCAATTCATCACAAGAGAGTAGAGGGGGAGAAACATCATAAGATCCAACTACAATAGCAAAGCTCGGGATACATCAAGATCGTGCCATAGAGGGAACATGAGAGAGAACACGATAGAGAGAGATCAAACACATAGCTACTGGTACATACCCTCGGCCCCGAGGGTGAACTACTCCCTCCTCATCATGGATAGCGCCGGGATGATGAAGATGGCCACCGGTGATGGGATCCCCCTCTGGCAGGGCACCGGAAAGGGCTCTCGAGAGGTTTTTGGTGGCTACAGAGGCTTTCAACGGCGGAACTCTCGATCTATCTTCCGTTCTGGAAGTTTTAGGGTACGTAGGTATATATGGGTGCAAGGGGTACGTCTGTGGAGCTTCGGGGGCCCCACGAGGCAGGGGCATGCCCCAGGGGGGTGGGCACGCCCCCACCCTCGTGACCAGCTCCCGTATCTTATGACGTAGAGTCCAAGTCTATCCGGTGGCTTTCCTTCCAAAAATAACTTCTCCAGTTGATTTCGTTCCGTTTTGACTCCGTCTGATATTCCTTTTCCTCAAAACACTGAAATAGGCATAAAACAACAAATCTGGGCTGGGCCTCCGATTAATAGGTTAGTCCCAAAAATGATATAAATGTGTAAAATAAAGCCTATAAACATCCAAAAGGGGTAATATAATAGCATGGAACAATCAAAAATTATTGATACGTTGGAGACGTATCAGCAATCTGCCCCGGATTTAGGTCCGAAGCTCCTCAAGGTGCGATATCCCGAGTATTGTTCGACACCAGGTCTAAGCTGCGCTCATCGTGACTGTTCGGCGCTCCTGGCGTAGGCCCGAATCCGTCGAAGATCAAGTCTCCGCGGATATCGGCTGTGTAGTTCAAGTTTCTGAACCTGACCTGATGGCTAGGGGCGTAGCTGTCGATCTGCTCCAGATGGCCAAGCAAATTGGCCCACAGTGCGAAGCCGCCGAACACGAAGATCTGTCCGGGGAGAAAAGTCTCACCCTGGACCGCGTTGTTGTTGATGATTGAAGGAGCCATCGAGCCTTGCAGTGATGTCATAGAGGAACTCTCAATGAAAGCACCAATGTCAGTGTTAAAATCGGCGGATCTCGGGTAGGGGGTCCCCATCTATGCGTCTAAGGCTAATGGTAACAGGAGGCAAGGGACACGATGTTTTACCCAGGTTCGGACCCTCTCGATGGAGGTAAAACCCTACTTCCTGCTTGATTGATCTTAATGATAGGAGTATTACAAGAGTTGATCTACCATGAGGTCATAGAGGCTAAACCCTAGAAGCTAGCCTATGATGATTATGATTGATCGTCCTCCTTCGGACTAAACCCTCCGGTTTATATAGACACCGGAGGGGGCTAGGGTTTACACAGAGTCGGTTACAAAGAAGGAGATCTAATATCCAGATCGCCAAGATTGTCTTCCACGCAAAGAAGAGTCCCATCCGGACACAGGACGAAGTCTTGAGTCTTGTATCTTCATGGTCCAACAGTCCGACTAAAGTATATAGTCCGGCTGTCCGGATACCCCCTAATCCAGGAATCCCTCAGTAGGACATCTTTATCACTGTTCCAATTCATCCCTGATGAATCAGACCTGACACAACTCTAAGCATAGCAGGCATGACAAACAAGCATGAATGAGTAGGCACATCAGGGCTCAAACAACTCCTACTCATGCTAGTGGGTTTCATCTATTTACTGTGGCAATGACAGGTCATGCAGAGGATAAGGGGTTCAACTACCGCAGCAAGTAACAGATGAATCGTTGTTGTCCTAATGTAGTAAAAGAGAGCAGGAGCGAGAGAGTGGGATTGTATCGGAATGAACAAGGGTTTTTTGCTTGCCTGGCACTTCTGAAGATGATTTAGCTCTTCATCGGTGTCATTGAACTCATTGTCAGAACACGTCTATCGAGAGGGGACAATTACCGGCAACATAGAAAGATACACAGTCAATGCAATGCACAATATGATGCATGATCATGACATGGCAATATGCTGTGGTTTGAGCTAATGCAGCTAGCAACCAGATTAAATGAAGTTGGTGTGAATCAAAGATTCAAAACCAAACTCCATATGTGATGGTTTAAATGCCCTTTATATGATTTGCCCTAGATAGTAGTCATAAGTTGTTCTAACATGCATGAAACCAGTACAGATGGATAGATTGGATTTTTCTGATCATTTTTCATATATAATTTATCTCATTTGGAGTTACGGTTGAATTTATATGAATTTTAGAAGTTTTGGGAATTTATTGGAATTTCCTGAAAAGAATAAATCAAGAAAAAGGTTAACTGCGTTAGCATGACGTCGTGGTGACGTCAGTAGGTCAAAGGCGCCAGCACAGGTCAAACCTGACGGCTGGGACCCACACTTCGGTGTCTCAGGGCTGGTTTGGGTGGATGACAGGTGGGCCCGATCAATGCTGACTAGGCCAATGTCAGAGCTGACACGTGGGTCCACGGCATTAGCACTAATCTAACAGGAAAAATTATACTAACCTAATTAAGCTCAGGGGGCCACATGGAAGTAGCTCAAGGGGGTGCTTAGAGTGGTCATTAGCACTAATTAACCGGCGCCACGTCAGCAGGTGACGCCGGCGACCACAGTAGCGGCGGGAACTCGCCGGAGTTGGTCAGGGCGGCGCTACAGGCCGTGACTGGGCGTGCTGAGGGCATCTACACGGAGCTGGAACTCGCCCGCATCCACTCGTGGCAGCGGCTGGAGCTGGGGTGGCCGGAGTTCGCCTGAGTGGAGCCCGCGGCGGCTGCCGGAGCTCGGGGCTGGTGCGGGTTGGCGCTAGGGGGCACGGTAGGTCGAACGGGTGGGCGCGCCCGGCTCCTGGGAGCGTGCTGAGCAAAACGGTTTGCTCGTCTTGGAGCTACTATGGCTCTAGCCACGAAAGCGACGAGGCACGGCGGCGGCGAGCTTCGGGCACGGCGGCGTTAGCGCTAGAGAACGTGCGGGGCGACGGGGATAGGGGCGAAACGAAGAGGGGCTCACCCCGCGTCGTTTGGAGGCATCTGCGAGCTCGGGGGAGGTCGGACGGTGACGTGGCGCTGCCGGCAATCTCAGGCGCTGGAGGTTGAAGACAACGGCGATGGCGGCATTGTAGGGGATCCCGCGGTGCGTTGCTCGGCGAGGAGGGGGGTGCTCAAGGCGGAGCTCCTTGGTGCATTGGAGAGGCGTGGTAGTGGCCCTGGCCGCGGCGAACGGCGTCGGTGCGCTCCGGCGATGCTCTCGGGTGAGCTCGGGATAAAGGGCTAGAGAGGGAGGGAGAGAGCGACGAGTGAGGGAGAGGAGAGAGGGGACTCGGGCGTCTCCAGGCGCAGGTCAGGACGAGGGAGGGCAAGCAGGAGGTGGCGGGAAGACGTGGCCGCGGCCGCTCGCGTGCGGGCACACAGCCGCTTCGGGGCGAGGGGAGCAAGATGACGGAGGGGCTGCGGTGGTGGGCTGGGCTCTCTACAGTGCTGGGCTGGCTCTGGTGGGCTGCACAGGTAAAACCAGGTAACTCTTTCTCTCTCTTTTATTTGTTCTTGTTTTCTATTTATCTGCAACTGTTTTGGCTTTAGTAAAAATACTAAAGCATTTTATAAAATTGTGAAATAATTTTGTGGACACTCCGTGGATTAATCCAGTGGCCCACATTTAGTTTCAGAATTATTTGAGCACTTTAAATATTTATAGTAATTAAATGCTCAAATCCAAATACATAACGATTTAAAACAAAAATCTAGAGATGACCTAGAAATATGTTCATCATTTTTGACAGAGGTTTTAACCTTTATCAGAAGTCATGAACATTTTCAAAAGGACACTTTGGGTTAAGAGTATTTTAGGTTGAACCTATTTGAATTTCATTTGGTGCTAGGGTTTGACAGTCCCCAATTCAGGTTTAAATGAAATTTAGACATGATGTAGCAACCAAGCTAGTCCAAGTGCATAGCAAGGCTAGGGACGTGACAGCCGTGGTGTTGGTTCAGCGGTTGCGGTGGATATCAGTCATGTATGATTCTCCCTGTACGATTGGTAGACGGATCGTGAGGGTCAAGTCCCACCCAAAATCGTAGTTATCTCTCCCTCATCGAAAGATCGGGCCCCAGTTCACATCAAGTGGTATCAGTTTTCAGGTTCATCTGTTAGAGATTTACAGTTTTATTAGATGGCCACTAATCTGCGCCGGTGTGCCGGCGCAATCATTCGGCCGGATGCACCCCCACCCGTACGATCATACAGCGCCTAGCCGCACGATTACCTCTTCTTCCGTCAGTCATCTTCTTTTTAGAAAAAATGCTTCCATCGCCCTACCACGAAGCAGCTCCTGCGTGCGCTCGCCTATCACTGCCCTCGCTACCGGTCGTCGTCATCGCTGTCGGCCGCTGGTCGCTGTCATCGTTGTAGGTCATCGGCGTCGCTGCCTCTTAGCTTTTCCATCACTCCACTATTGCATCCATGTTAAGCTCATGTCGCGCTGGTCGCCGCCCGCGCCGCCGGTGGCCGCCCTCACCGCTGGTCGCTGCCCCTCGCCGCCTTCATCTCATATGTTTCTCATTGTCTCCATGCATGCAACAGCATGTCCCCTTAGTTGCAGCTCCCTGTGATGATGGTCGCAGCTCCGGTGATGGTGGACGCAGCTACGACATGTGGTGGTTGCAGGTCGCAGCACCTCCGACGATGAGCTCGCAAGAAACTGTACTCTCCATCGGGGTGTCGGTAGCAGCAAAAAGAACGAATGGTTGTAGCAAAAAAGGGTTAATGGTTCCAGCAAATTAAAAGCTCGCCGGCGCCCCCCGGTCGTCACCATTGTATCAAAAATGTTAACCGATTATAGCTTTTGTGGCTGCCGGTTGCAGCAAAAATATGACACGGTTGTAGCATGAAAAAAAATTGACGTCGGCCGATCGCTGCGTATGGTGGTAGCAAACCACGTCGGCGGGGGTAGCAAAACAAAACACTGGTTCCAGCAAAAAAAAGAATCAACGACAAATACAGTAGTTGGTTCCAGCAAAAAAGTTTATGGGTTGTAGCATCCCTCACGGTGGATGTTGACCGGTTGTAGCACTCCGTAAAAGGAAAAGCAAAGTTGTGTGGGCGCATCCATGGTGATGCTGCATCGTCATGAGCATTGACCTTGCAGCGGTGTAGCGGAGGCTCGGCCCTGAGGTGGCTGCTATTCAGCACCACCGTCTCCCATGCAGAAAACCAGCAGCTTGCGAGGGGTTGCTACGGGAGGAAAAAGAAGTAGCGATGAAGTCTAAATGCGGACGGAGGAAGAAGAAGAAAAGGATAAGGGATGTTTGGTGGAGAGTGGGACACATGACCTAGTCCAGCTGTACCTGGAGTAGAAAAACGGTTCATTAGATCCCACTTGATCGAACGCGCCCCGTGCGACCGGCCGAAGCTTCGGCCGGTGCGCCGGTTGGAAACGTTTACCTTATTGGATTAGATTGTTTTCAGTCCTACAATTCACAAAAAAGCCAAAAAAATTAGATTAGTTCATCCGCTGTACCTATCTTTTTAGCCTTTAGCAATTTTTGCATCTAGTATTTGCTTTGTTGAATCTTTTGTTGCATTCATCCTAAAATTAGTACTGGTTTAGATTGGTTTGAGAGAAAATTATCTAGTAGATCTTACTATAGTTTTTGTCCACCCAAATTTCATGCCGCGAGCTAGTTGTCATCGGAAAAACAAATAGATCTCGACTCTTATCATGCACGCCTTCTATATCCACGCAATCCATCATGTTTTCCATCCACAGAATTTATGCCAATTTTTTCTTTTCTTTTTGCTACAACAGCAGTTTCCTGCGTGCCGCTGTTCTTTCTGCTACAGCAGCAATTAGTTTTCATTTGCACTGCCGCGCCACTATTCGCTCACGTCGCTTTACTTCATTGCTCTCTCTTGCATGCATACATGTGGCACATCCCATCAAGAGAGTTGTGCTTTATTTTTCTTTGGACTAGTTTGCTTTGCCAGCTCTAACAGCACACGGCCCGGTAGTTTCTTTACTGCTTCCTAGCCTAGACTTAGTAGGCATCAGTCGCTAGTAACCGGCTTGATAAAAATAAAAAATAAAAAAAGAAAGAAGAAGGAAAAAAAGGACAATAAAGAAAAAAAAGTAAAAAAAAGTCAGGCCGGCTAGCATCTAATTTGGACTAAATTGTTCTATTTGTTACTTAAATAGTAGTTTTGCTGCTACTTGGTCGCCACTACATCTATCATATATTTTCTGCTCTCAGCTACTTTACACTGCCGTTTATACCTCACTTAAATCTAGCTACTTAGATCTATCATATTTTCACCGGCTTCCACTTGTTTGATTCAGTATCTGGGCTTAGATTGTTTTGTCTCTTACTAGTCAACTGTCAGCACTAGTTAGAAATTTGAGCAATTGTTCAACTTGCATTATGATACGTCCATTTTGCATCATGCTTTGATATCGATATTTGTTGCATTATGGGTTGTTATTATACGTTATGTCACAATACTTATGTCTATTCTCTCTTAATTTACAAGGTTTACATGAAGAGATAGAATGTCGGCAGCTGGAATTCTGGGCTGTAAAAGGAGCAAATATTAGAGACATACTCTGCACAACTCCAAAAGTCCTGAAACTCTACAAAAGTCATTTTTGAATTTAATAAAAAATACTGAGTGAAAGAAATACAAGAGGCGGGCCACCCACCGTCCACGGGTGTGGGGGCGCGCCCTACCCCCTGGGCGCGCCCCCTACCTCGTGGGACCCCTGGCAGCCTTCCGGTGACCATCTTCTGCTATATGAAGTCTTTTACCCTGAAAAAATCATAAGCAAGCTTTCGGGACGAAACTCCGCCGCCACGAGGCGGAACCTTGGCGGAACCAATCTAGGGCTCCGATGGAGCTGTTCTGCCGGCGGAAAACTTCCCTCCGGAAGGGCGAAATCATCGCCATCGTCATCACCATCGATCCTCTCATCGGGAGGGGGTCAATCTCCATCAACATCTTCACCCACATCATCTCCTCTCAAACCCTAGTTCATCTCTTGTAGCCAATCTTTGTCTCAAAACCTCAGATTGGTACCTGTGGGTTGCTAGTAGTGTTGATTAGTCCTTGTAGTTGATGCTAGTTAGTTTATTCGATGGAAGATCATATGTTCAGATCCTTAATGCATATTAATACCCCTCTGATTATGAACATGAATATGATTTGTGAGCAGTTACGTTTGTTCCTGAGGACATGGGAGAAGTCCTGCTATTAGTAGTCATATGAATTTGGTATTCGTTGATATTTTGATGAGATGTATGTTGTCTCTCCTCTAGTGGTGTGATGTGAACGTCGACTACATAACACTTCACCATTATTTGGGCCTAGAGGAAGGCATTGGGAAGTAATAAGTAGATGATGGGTTGCTAGAGTGACGAAGCTTAAACCCTATTTTATACGTTGCTTCGTAAGGGGCTGATTCGGACCCATATGTTTCATGCTATGGTTAGGTTTACCTTAATACTTGATTTGTAGTTGCGGATGCTTGCAATAGGGGTTAATCATAAGTGGGATGCTTGTCCAAGAAAGGGCAGTACCCAAGCACCGGTCCACCCACATATCAAATTATCAATGTAACGAACGCAAATCACATGAGCGTGATGAAAACTAGCTTGATAATTCCCATGTGTCCTCGGGAGCGCTTTTCTCCATATAAGAATTTGTCCAGGCTTGACCTTTGCTACAAAAAGGATTGGGCCACCTTGCAGCACCTTAGTTACTTTCATTGCTTGTTACCCGTTACAAATTCCCTTATCACAAAACTATTTGTTACCGATAATTTCAGTGCTTGCAGAGAATACCTTACTGAAAACCACTTATCATTTCCTTCTGCTCCTCGTTTGGTTCGACACTCTTACTTATCAAAAGGACTATGGGCCCAGTTCTTTTGACTGATTCTCCCAGAATCTTGAGAATCGACCCTCCACCCAGCTTCTCTCAGAATCTTGTACCCATATTTTTTTTACAGTCCTAGCTGTTTACATCCTAACTAGTTAGAATTGTAAAAAAATATGGGTTCAAGATTCTGGGATAAGCTGGGTAGAGGGTCGATTCTCAAGATTCTAGGAGAATCGGCCAAAAGAACTGGGCCATGATATATAGATCCCCTACACTTCTGGGTTATCAAGACTCTTTTCTGGTGCCGTTGCTGGGGAGTGAAGTGCCTTTGGTAAGGAAAAATTTATATAGTGTGCTGAAATTTACTGTCACTTGTTACTATGGAACATAATCCTTTGAGGGGCTTGTTCGGGGTATCTTCACCCCGACCAGTAGAGCAAAGAGTTGCTCCTCAAGATATTGGACCTACTGAAAATGTTTACTTTGAAATTCCCTCGGGTATGATAGAGAAACTGCTAGCTAATCCTTTTACAGGAGACGTAACATTGCATCCCGATTTGCACCTAATCTATGTGGATGAAGTTTGTGGACTATTTAAGCTTGCAGGTATGCCTGACGATGTTATCAAGAAGAAGGTCTTCCATTTATCTTTGAAGGGAGAGGCATTGACATGGTTTAGGCTATGTGATGATATGGGATCGTGGAACTACAAAGGATTGAAATTGGAATTTCATCAGAAGTTTTATCCTATGCATCTTGTTCATCGTGATCGTAATTATATATATAATTTTTGGCCTTGCAAAGGAGAAAGCATCGCTCAAGCTTGGGGGAGGCTTAAGTCAATGTTATATTCATGCCCCAATCATGAGCTCTCAAGAGAAATGATTATTCAAAAAATTTATGCTCGGCTTTCTCTCAACAATCGCCCCATGCTCGATACTTCTTGTACTGACTCTTTTATCATGAAGACTATTGAATTCAGATGAGATTTATTGGAAAGAATTAAACGCAACTCTAAAAATTGGGATCTCGGCGAAGCTAAGGAGTCAGGTATGACACATAAGTTTTATTGTGTTAAATCTTTTATGGATACCGATGCTTTTTGTGAATTTAGCACTAAATATGGACTTGACTCTGAGATAGTAGCTTCTTTCTGTGAATCATTTGCTACTCATGTTGACCTCCCTAAGGAGAAGTGGTTTAAATATAATCCTCCCGCTGAAGTAAAAGTAGTTGCACCTATTAAAGTTGAAGAAAATACTATCACTTATAATGATCCTAATGTTCCTACTACCTATATTGAGAAACCACCTTTCCCTGTTAGGATAACGGATCCTGCTAAAGCTTCAACTGTGGTTCGTAATAGTAATACTAGAACACCTACACCACCTGAGCAAATTAAATTTGAACTTAGTATTGCTATGGTTAAAGATCTCTTGGCTGATAATATTGATGGGCATGTTATTTACTTATGTGATGAAGCTGCTAGAATTGCTAGACCTGATACTAAGAATAAACATAGACCTGTTGTAGGTTATTTCTGTTAAAATAGGAGATCATTGTTATCGTGGCCTATGTGATATGGGTGCTAGTGCAAGTGCAATACCTCATTCCTTATACAAAGAAATTATGCATGATATTGCACCTTCTGAGATAGAAGAAATTGATGTTACAATTGAAAGGATCGATATGGTTGACTAGAGGGGGGGGTGAATAGGCAACTAACAATTTTTAAGTTTTTCTTTACCAATTTAAACTTTGCAACAAAATAGGTTGTCTATATATGGAACTAGGTGAGCAACCTATATGATGCAAATACAACTAGCACATAAGCAAGCAATGGAAACAACACAAGTAGGCTTGCAAGAGTGAAGGCACGAAGTAACCAAGAGTGGAGCTGGTGGAGACGAGGATGTGTTACCGAAGTTCCTTCCTTTTAAGGGGAAGTACGTCTCCGTTAGAGCGGTGTGGAGGCACAATGCTCCCCAAGAAGCCACTAGGGCCACCGTATTCTCCTCACGCCCTCACACAATGCGAGATGCCGTGATTCCACTATTGGTGCCCTTGAAGGCGGCGACCGAACCTTTACAAACAAGGTTGGGGCTATCTCCACAACAATTAGAGGCTCCCAACAACACCATGAAGCTTCACCACAATGGAGTATGGCTTCGAGGTGACCACAACCGTCTAGGGTGCTCAAACACCCAAGAGTAACAAGATCCGCTAGGGATAAGAGAGGGAATCAAATTTCTCTTGGTGGAAGTGTAGATCGGGGCCTTCTCAACCAATCCCGAGCAAATCAACAAGTTTGATTGGCTAGGGAGAGAGATCGGGCAAAAATGGAGCTTGGAGCAACAATGGAGCTTTGGGGAAAAGAGGTAGGTCAACTTTGGGGAAGAAGACACCTTTATATAGTGGGGGAACCAATCCAACCGTTACCCCACTGTACATCCCCGCACAAAGCGGTACTACCGCTAGGGCAGGGCGGTACTACCGCTGAGAGCGGTACTACCGCTCCCACCCAGCGGTACTACCGCGCTGACGAGGAAGACAGGGCCCTGGCCCAGAGCGGTACTACCGCGGGAGTAAGAGCGGTACTACCGCTTGGAGCGGTACTACCGCCACTACTACCGCTCCTAGTACCGCAAAACCCGACACGAAAAACATCGGTCTCGAATCGAGGCGGTAGTAGCGCGGAACCACTGCGGTACTACGGCTGAAGCACATAAGCGGTACTACCGCTCTTGGAGCGGTACTACCGCTGAGGGCGGTACTACCGCTTCATGGAGCGGTACTACCACTGGAGAGCTTCGGCGGTACTACCGCTGAGGACCGCGGTACTACCGCTGGGACAGAACGGAGCAGGTACGGAAGAAAAGGCAGCTCCAAAGATGCGGAAGGAAGACGTCGGGTGATAAGGATGTGTACGTGTTGATTCCACCCTAGTCTTACCAAAGCAGATGCCCTCTTGATAGTACGGTGACTCCTACGAAACTAGTCCACCAACACCGAAATGAAGGAGCTACACCGTCTTGAATAAAACACCGAGGGGAGGTAATCGTCTCGTGCCAATGGATGAATCTCTGAAAGAACTTAACGCACACGATTAGTCCACAAACGCATTGTCATCAATCACCAAAACAACTTCGGGATAAATATGCCCTTACAATCTCCCCCTTTTTGGTGGATTGATGACAATACGGGATTTGCACAAACAACAGAGATATAGGACAAGCGCAAAAACGCACCGTCCTAAAATGTGGATGGGCTCCCCCTAGATGTGTGCTATCTCGATAAGTGCTTTGGACTGCACGGCACACATACTAGGATCGACGCTCCCCCTACATTTTAGAGACCGACCAAACACCTAAGCATGGTATAAGAGAGGAGCAAAGATAACTTAACAAGATAAGCATGCAACTCATAAGCTAGATAGTGACATAGATAATGATACTGGAAAGATAAGGTAGCATATGTCTCACACCATATGATGGGAACTTAGGTCTCACTGACACAAACCAACCAAAGAAAATAGCGAGGAAAACACAAACACAGAAGACGGAAGACACAAAGCACAAATCCCTAAACTCTCTCCTCCTTTGGCATCGAGACACCAAAAAGGAGAGGGAGTGTTGCTACGGCTCCAGGTGATAGCAGTAGACGGACACACACATTAGATCTCAGCGGGATCATCTGCGCCACCATCGTCGGTCGGGAAGTGCTCGGCATCAGAATCGGTCCACGGGCAGTGCTGCTGAATCCACTCCTCCTCCTCAGTAAGCTGGTCCTCAGATCCACTGGTAACTGTAGCACCCAACTGACGCATGAGCTCCTTGTGGTGATCTCGAGCCTTCTTCTCAGCCACATGAGTCATGTACCGACCGTGAGCCTCCATGCAGAACAGCTTCTTCATCTTCGACTTGAGCTTCTTTGCCCAAGAGGGCTCTGCCTCAGAAGGCATGTAGTCATCATCATCATCCTCAGCCCCAGTCTCCTCCTCGGTCTCCATGGCAGTAGCAGATGAAGGAACTCCAGTCTTAGGGGCCCGAGTGCCCCAGTTATCCTTCTTCCTCAGACGCTTGATGTCGTGAGACACCAACTCTCCAGTCTCCAGCATCACCTTGGGATAGACACGAGCCCAGGCCTTCTCAATAAGCAGCATGATGAACGGACCATAAATCGGGCACTTGCGCTCGGAGATAGCAGATAACAGCTCAGACCACATAACATGAGAAATATCCAGGGACTCTCCAGTGTTCTGTTCCTTCTAACGCTGGAAAAAGAGAAGCATGTCCACGAGATAGGAGTGAACCTGATCCAGATTCCCGATATGAGGGAAAAGAGTCTCTCTGAAGACACGGTGAAGAATATCCAGATAGGCAGGCAACTCATAAGTTTCCTTCTTTGTCTCAGGGTTGATCCTCAAAGTGCAGTAGGGCCATAGAGCTTGCTTGTGAGTGGCGTTGGTGTTGCATTGTGGGCGAAAGCCGACAGGAGACTCAAGTCCTAGATCTTGCACCCCAATCAACTCCATGAAAGCTTTCCACTTGACTGAAAGCAACTTGCCATTGGTCATCCAAGTCAGTGTCCTGTCGTCATCAGTCCCGAGATGAACCGTGGCATAGAATTGAGCCACAATATCAGCATCATAATCTTTGTTGAATAGCATGACCCCAAGAATGTTCAGTTGAGTGCACATCTCAAGAGCTTCACCAAAGTACTCAGGATCCTTCTCCATATGGTTGGTGTCGATGGAGTGCGCGTTGACAAAGAGGTTCTTCTTGGCTTTGAGAACATCAAAGAAGATGGCAAACTGAAACATGTTCCAGAATGGAAGGTTGACCAAAGTGGGATCTTGTTCAGCCTCATAGGGGTTGCGGCGACGCCTTGCCCAGAACTCCTTGGGTTGCATTTCTGTCACGGTTTTGCCAGAGTGCTTCGGCTTGACACCAGTCTTCTTTTGAAGTTGAGGTGGAGGTGGAGCACTTGAGGAACCTCCGGCAGACCCAGTGGTGCGGTAACGCTTGGACGTGGAACGACCGGGGTTGACGCGACGAGTCGGATGCTCGGGAAGCTCATCACCTGGAACCACACACAAGAACACGCAAACAACCAGAAAGAACGAGCATAAGCCACAAAACACGAGCAAAAATATCACTAAGAGGTAAGAGCATGATGGAAGCTGGTAGGGGCGGTAGTACCGCGACCTGCTAGCGGTAGTACCGCCCCAAGCGGTAGTACCGCTCCACAGAGAGCGGTAGTACCGCTCCAAGCGGTAGTACCACTCTGGAGAGGGCGGTAGTACCGCTCGAGACAGGGAAACAACAGTTTCCTACTACCGTGGTCAGATCCGGCACTACCGTCCTACCAAATTCAAAAATACTCCAACCAAACATCAATCCAAACTGCCTAGAAGCATTCTCCATCCTACTCAAGCCTAGATTTGGCCAAAAATCTAGAGATGCAACTGCTACTGCCCCTAAGATGCTAGATTGGAAATCTAGACAAAAAGAAAGAGGGAACGGGGGCAATACCGGCATCCATGGCAAGAGGACAAGGTGGGGATCGTCTCCACTAAAGGAAATGGAGAGGAATGCCCCGGAGAGGGAGATCCGCCGGAGCCCTCCCGCGGCGCCGGTTGCTGGAGAGAGGAATAGAGCGAGGGGGCGTGCGAATGGGTATGGGGGAGAAGAAAACTCCCCCTGCCCCGATATAACTCCCTGCCCACGCCTCACAACGGTAGTACCGCGCTGGAGGGCGGTAGTACCTCTTGGAGCGGTAGTACCGCTCGCCAGCAGGGGTAGTACCGCCAGCAACCAAAAAGGCCTTTAGACAAAAAGGCTCAAGCACAACAAAAAGAACGGGAAAGCAAGGCTAAGAAAATAAGAGACCAACAAGGCAACACACACACACTAACAAAGGTCCAGAACCCACTCCTTCAAGACAACCACATGAAAGTAGAGCGAGCTCTGGCCTCTCTCAAGAGAGGGCGGTGGCCGGAGCCACCTATGTTTGAGTCAATTGGTATGGCACCGTGAAGAATTATCCTTGGGCCCATGACCAAAACTCGTCTTTAAAGCACAAGTACCATCAAAAATGGCTAATGTGAAAGATTTGATTGTTTTATGCATAATGGGGGGAGGGAGAGTTCATTGAGAGAACAACACTCCCCCTATGTCCATGCCTACACCTAAACTAGACAACAAGATGAGTGTGGTGGGGGTGCAAGGGTTCAAGTCACATTGCTCGAATCAATGATATTTAGCTCATGCCTAAACTCGCGAAATCTTGCTTCATCCAAAGGCTTCGTGAAAATATCTGCAAGGTTATCATGAGTGTTGACATACTTGAGCTCGATCTCCCCTCGCCTAATGTGATCCCGGATGAAATGATACCGAATCTCAATATGCTTCGTCTTGAAGTGTTGCACCGGGTTGAGAGAAATCTTGATGGCACTTTCGTTGTCACACCAAAGAGGCACTTTGTCACAAATGACACCATATTCCTTTAAAGTTTGCCTCATCCATAAGAGTTGTGCACAACAACTACCGGCCGCCACATACTCCGCTTCGGTGGACGAGAGAGACACACAACTTTGCTTCTTGGAAGACCAACTCACCAAAGAGCACCCGAGAACCTGGCACCCTCCGGAAGTGGACTTCCTATCCACTTTGTCTCCCGCCCAATCAGAATCCGTAAATCCTTCAAGCTTGAAGTTTGCCCCTCTTGGGTACCATAAGCCAAAGTTTGGGGTATGAGCCAAATATCGAAAGATTCGCTTGACCGCCACATAGTGACTTTCCTTCGGTGCGGCTTGAAACCGTGCACACATCCCCACACTCAACATGATATCCGGTCTAGATGCACAAAGGTAAAGCAAGGAGCCAATCATGGAGCGATATACCTTTTGATCCACAGCTTTACCATTGGGATCAATGTCAAGTTGGCACTTGGTGGGCATTGGAGTAGTAGCCGGCTTGACATCACATAGCTTGAATCTTTTTAGCATGTCTTGAGTGTATTTGGCTTGATTGATGAAGGTTCCTTCTCTTCTTTGTTTGATGTCAAAACCAAGGAAGAACTTCAACTCTCCCATCGAAGACATCTTGAACTTGGAGGTCATGAGAGCGGCAAATTCCTCATTGAAAGCTTTGTTAGGAGAACTAAAAATAATATCATCAACATATAGTTGGCATACAAACAACTCCCCTTTGACCTTCTTAGTAAAAAGAGTGGGGTCGATTAGCCCCACCTCAAATCCACGATCTTGTAACAACTCGGTAAGGTGGTCATACCACGCACGTGGGGCTTGTTTAAGGCCATAGAGTGCCTTATCGAGTTGATACACATGATCCGGAAAGTAGGGATCCTCGAACCCCGGGGGTTGCTTGACATAGACCAACTCATTAATAGGACCATTAAGAAAAGCACTTTTCACATCCATTTGTTGCAACTTAAAGTTGTGATGGGAAGCATAGGCAATCAACAAAAGTATGGATTCAAGACGAGCAACAGGAGCAAAGGTTTCACCGTAGTCGATACCCTCGACTTGGGAGTAGCCTTGTGCTACCAATCTTGCCTTGTTGCGAACGATGTTCCCATGAGCATCTTGCTTGTTCTTGAAGATCCACTTGGTTCCAATGACGTTGTGGTCCCCCGATGGCCTTGGCACCAATCTCCATACTTTGTTGTACTCAAAGTTGTTGAGTTCTTCATGCATGGCATTGAGCCAATCCGAGTCTTCGAGCGCCTCATAGACCTTTTGGGGTTCAACACAAGAGACAACCGCATGATGTTCACAATATTTGCTAATTGTCTACGAGTGCTTACCCCCTTTCTTAGGCTTCCAACCACATTTTCCATGAGATGGCGTTGGGTGGTGAGCTTGGAAGCAATCTTCGCGGCACGACGCTCTAATTCTTCCTCGGGTGTGGAAGGAGGAGGGTTGACTTGATCATCTTGAGCGCTGTCTTGAGCTTGTTCTTGATCTTGAGCTTTCTCCTGATCTTGAACTTGCTCGAGGGGGAGAACTTGACCTTGGGCATCATTTAGAGGTTCATCACCATCTTGAGGTTGATCTTGCCCTTGGTCTTGTTCACGAGGTTGAGGGCCTTCACTTTGTTCTTCGGAAGTGTGTGGGTCTTGGTGAGGTGATGGCTCCACTTGAGTAGAGCATTGTCCTTCCCCTTCGGCCACGAGGGGTTCCTCAATGGGTAGAATTTGACCAATACCCATTCTTCTTATGGCTTGGGGAGGGATTTCATCACCTACATCACAAGTACCACTTTGCTCCACTTGGGAGCCGTTATTTTCATCAAACTCCACGTTACACGTCTCCTCAATGAGTCCGGTGGACTTGCTGAGAACACGGTAAGCATGAGAGTTTGCAGCATGACCAACAAATATGCCCTCATGAGCTCTAGCCTCAAATTTAGACAAACGAACACCTTTCTTGAGAATGAAACACTTACAACCGAACACCCGGAAGTACTTGAGGTTGGGCTTGTTGCCGGTGAGTATCTCATAAGGGGTCTTGTTCAAGCCTTTGTGGAGATAGAGCCGATTGGATGCATGACATGCGGTGTTGATGGCTTCGGCCCAAAAGTTGTATGGAGACTTGAACTCCGCCATCATGGTCCTTGCCGCATCCATCAACGTCCGGTACTTCCTCTCCGCTACACCATTTTGTTGAGGGGTATAAGGTGCGGCATATTGATGCTTGATCCCCTCATCACAGAGAAACGCATCCAAGGTGTAGTTCTTGAACTCGGTGCCATTGTCACTTCTTATTGTCAAGATCTTTGCATTATGTTGACGTTGAGCTTCATTTGCAAAGTCAATGACGGTTTGTTGAGTCTCACTCTTCCTCTTGAAGAAGTATACCCAAGTGTATCTTGAATAGTCATCCACAATCACCAAGCAATACTTTCTACCTCCAAGACTATCAAAAGATGGAGGCCCAAAGAGATCCATGTGAAGGAGCTCCAAGGGTCTCTTCGAGTAGATGATGGTTGATGGATGGTGAGCCTTTTCATGAAGCTTTCCTTCGATACAAGCACTGCAAGCACGATCTTTGGCAAAACTAACATTTGTTAGTCCACGGACATGGTCCCCCTTGAGAAGACTTTGTAAAGATCTCATATTAACATGGGCCAAACGGCGATGCCAAAGCCATCCCACGTCAACTTTAGCCATTAGGCATGTCGCGGTCTTAGTGGGTCGCTCCGAAAAGTTAATCACATAGAGACCGTTCTCGACATGCCCAACAAAGGCTACTTTAAGAGTCTTGCTCCACAAGAGGGCCACAGTATCAATATCAAAGAAAGTAGCAAAACCCATGAGTGCAAGTTGACGAACAGAAAGAAAATTGTATGCAAGAGACTCAACAAGCATGACTTTCTCGGTCGTTAGATCATGAGAAATGACAACCTTGCCAAGACCCAATACCTTAGAATGTGAAGCATCACCCCACTCAACATTGGTGGGCATAGATGGAATCTTTTGCACGTCCACCACCAAGTCCTTGCTCCCGGTCATATGATTTGTTGCTCCACTATCGAGCAACCATGATCCCCCAGCGGAAGCAAACACCTACAAGAGATCAATGCTTGGTTTTAGGTACCCATTTAGTAATGGGTCCTTTGATGTTAGTAACAAGGGTCTTGGGAACCCAAATAGACCATTCAATGTACTCATAAGGAGAACCAACAAATTTAGCATAAACATGTCCATCACTAGCACAGCACAACACATATGACAGGTTAAAGTCGCCGGCTTTGTTTGAGGAAATGCTTTTGCCCTTTTGGACATCAACTCCCTTCACGTTTTCCTTCTTCTCCTTAGGAGCACCCTCTCCCTCTTTCACAAACGTTTGCTTGAGAGGAGGAGGACGTTTGGTCTTGTTGTTCTTCTTCTTCTTGCTCTTGGACTTGGGTGCAAACCCAATTCCTTCCTTGGCCACAACTTCCTTTTGATTGCTCAAAAGGTCGTTGAGGTTCTTCTCACCTTGAATGCATGTCACAAGGCCTTTCTCAAGTTGATCCTTCAACTTGGCATTCTCCTCCACAAGATTCACGTGCTCACAACACGGGTTAGTAGCACATGCATTATCAATTAATACCATATGAGGAAAGGTGGCCTTTTCCTTGATTAGCTTAACTTGGAGTTGAGCATGAGACTCCTTGAGGTTAGCGTGAGCACCCTTCAAGACCTTGTGGGCCTTGTCAAGTATCTCAAACTCCTCTTTGAGTCTAGCATGATCAACCCCAAGTTTAGACTTCTCACAAGTTAGCACCCGACACACGACAAGAGCATGATCAAGATCTTTCTTTAACTTAGCATGGTCATCATTGTGTGACTCCTCAAAAGTCAAACGATGCACACGCTCTTCCTCAAGAGCATTAGAGAGATCCGATATCTCATCGGCATAGTCACGACTATGACCTTCCATCTTAGAGATGGTTTCTTCGTGAGCCTCGATCATGTCATTGGCCTCACCAAGTTGTTCCAAGAGAGCAACAAAGTGCTTCTTGGACTTACGCTTGAGCTTACTCATAAAAGACTCAAATTCATTCACTTCCTCATTAGACTCAACATGTTCATCAATGCACTCCTCCAAGGAGGGATTAGTAATGATGGTGGTTGTGATGTTGGGGGTTACCTTGTTTGAAGCTTTAGCCATGAGGCACTTGGCGGTGATGTTTTCGTTGGGTGAATCAAAGAGAGACACCGGGGGAGTAGTAGCAATGGCAATGGATGCCATGGCCATTGCTTCTCCACTTTCATCATCATCGTCATCCTCTTGGTATTCTTCTTGAACCACCAACCCACGAGTTGGAGTCTTCTTGGCGAAGTTGTTCTTGTTGGGGAAGGACTTGGCTTTGTCTTTTCGGATGAATTTGCCACCATTGTCTTCCCGCTTCTCGTAAGGGCAATCCGCAACGAAATGGCTCACATTGCCACAGTTGAAGCAAGTTCTAACTCGTTGCTTGCCCTTGACGCCACTTGAGTTGTTCTTGTTGAAGTTGGGTCTTGAATTCTTCTTGCTCCAAAATTGTCTTGAAGCAAGGGCCATGTGCTCATGATAATCATACTTGGTGTCTTTGGGATTACTCTCCTCATCTTCCACTTCTTCCTCTTCTTCCATGATAACCTTGGCCTTCAAAGCAAGGTTGGGCTTCTTTGCCCTTTGTGAACGGAGCACCGCATTGTCGGCGGTCTTGTCCAAGATGCTCATTGCAATGAACTCATCCAACACTTCACTTGAGGTCACGGAGTGGAAGTCCGGTCTTTGACGAATGACGGAGGACATGGCCTTGTTGTACGGCATCATGGCCTTGAGGAACTTGCACTTGATCCAATTGTCATTCGTGTCCTTGCTTCCATGATCTCGGAGTGAGACCGCGAGTTTAGTCACTCTTCGAAAGAGCTCACGAGGTTCTTCATCTTCTTTCATTGCAAACACAACGGCTTCATCTTGCACCACTTCATAGTTGGAGCGTTGAATGCTAGCACTCCCTCGATAGAGAGACTCAACACATTTCCAAGCTTCTTTAGCCATGGCATGAGGTCGAAGATGAGGGAGATCTTCGGGAAGGATTGCATCTTGGATGATGAAGAGAGCACTTTCATTGAATTGATTGTCCACGGCTTCTCGAGGGGTGAAGTTGCTTGGGTCATGAGGATAGAAACCTTCTTCAATGATTCTCCAAAGGTTAGTGTTCACATGTTTTAAATGACGCTTGAAGCGATAAACCCAAGAATCAAAATCTTCATGTTTCTCATATTTAGGAGGAGGACCGGCATGATTCAAATGAGTGGAGGGGATCGGCCCTCCATAAATTGGGGGTTCCACATGGGCAAAGATGTCGGTGCCATTTCTACCACTAGTAGAAGGACTCTTTTCACTGTTAGCTTCCCCCTTGTCGGAGGTAGCATCCGTCACCTTGTTAGTGGGATCACCCACTTTCATCAGCGAGGTAGATTGTTTAAGCCCTTCTAAGAATTCCTTAAACATGTCCTTGACCTCGGTCGTCATGGAGGTTTTCAATGTGTCCAAAGCCACATTGAATTCCTCACGTGAGATCGAGTTACCCCCATCTCCCGTAGATGATATCGTATTCGCACCGGAGTGCTCTCCCACATCATCTACGACATCAACCATACTCTTCGGACGGTAAAGTCCTAAAAAAGAGACAAGGCTCTGATACCAATTGAAAGGATCGATATGGTTGACTAGAGGGGGGTGAATAGGCAACTAACAATTTTTAAGCTTTTCTTTACCAATTTAAACTTTGCAACAAAATAGGTTGTCTAGATATGCAACTAGGTGAGCAACCTATATCATGCAAATACAACTAGCACATAAGCAAGCAATGGAAACAACACAAGTAGGCTTGCAAGAGTAAAGGCACGAAGTAACCAAGAGTGGAGCCGGTGGAGACGAGGATGTGTTACCGAAGTTCCTTCCTTTTAAGGGGAAGTACGTCTCCGTTAGAGCGGTGTGGAGGCACAATGCTCCCCAAGAAGCTACTAGGGCCACCGTATTCTCCTCACGCCCTCACACAATGCGAGATGTCGTGATTCCACTATTGGTGCCCTTGAAGGCGGCGACCGAACCTTTACAAACAAGGTTGGGGCTATCTCCACAACAATTGGAGGCTCCCAACAACACCACGAAGCTTCACCACAATGGAGTATGGCTTCGAGGTGACCTCAACCGTCTAGGGTGCTCAAACACCCAAGAGTAACAAGATCCACTAGGGATAAGAGAGGGAATCAAATTTCTCTTGGTGGAAGTGTAGATCGGGGCCTTCTCAACCAATCCCGAGCAAATCAACAAGTTTTATTGGCTAGGGAGAGAGATCGGGCAAAAATGGAGCTTGGAGCAACAATGGAGCTTTGGGGAAAAGAGGTAGGTCAACTTTGGGGAAGAAGACACCTTTATATAGTGGGGGAACCAATCCAACCGTTACCCCACTGTACATCCCCGCACAGAGTGGTACTACCACTAGGGCAGGGTGGTACTACCGCTGAGAGCGGTACTACCGCTCCCACCCAGCGGTACTATCGCGCTGATGAGGAAGATAGGGCCCTGGCCCCAGAGCGGTACTACCGCGGGGGTAAGAGCGGTACTACCGCTTGGAGCGGTACCACCGCCACTACTACCGCTCCTAGTACCGCAAAACCCGACACGAAAAACATCGGTCTCGAATCGAGGCGGTAGTAGCGCGGAACCACTGCGGTACTACGGGCGAAGCACATAAGCGGTACTACCGCTTCGTGGACCGCGGTACTACCACTGGGACAGAACGGAGCGGGTACGGAAGAAAAGGCAGCTCCAAAGATGCGAAAGGAAGACGTCGGGTGATAAGGATGTGTACGTGTTGATTCCACCCTAGTCTTACCAAAGCGGATCCCCTCTTGATAGTACGGTGACTCCTACGAAACTAGTCCACCAACACCGAAACGAAGGAGCTACACCGTCTTGAATAAAACACCGAGGGGAGGTGAGGGAGTCCTGGACTAGGGGGTGTCCGGACAGCCGGACTATCATCGTCCGCCGGACTCCAAGACTATGAAGATACAAGATTGGAGACTCCGTCCCGTGTACGGATGGGACTTTCCTTGGCGTGGAAGGCAAGCTTGGCGATACGGATATGTAGATCTCCTACCATTGTAATCGACTCTGTGTAACCCTAGCCTCCTCCGGTGTCTATATAAACTGGAGGGCTTTAGTCCGTAGGACAACATACATTACAACAATCATACCATAGGCTAGCTTCTAGGGTTTAGCCTCCTTGATCTCGTGGTAGATCCACTCTTGTACTACCCATATCATCAATATTAATCAAGCAGGATGTAGGGTTTTACCTCCATCGAGAGGGCCCGAACCTGGGTAAAAACATCGTGTCCCTCGTTCCTGTTACCATCCGCCTAGACGCACAGTTCGGGACCCCCTACCCGAGATCCGCCGGTTTTGACACCGACATTGGTGCTTTCATTGAGAGTTCCACTGTGTCGTCACCGATAGGCTTGATGGCATCTTCAACCAACAACGCTGTCCAGGGTGAGACTTTCCTCCCCGGACAGATCTTCGTATTCGGCGGCTTCGCACTGCGGGCTAATTCACTTGGCCATCTGGAGCAGATCGAAAGCTACGCCCCTGGCCGGCAGGTCAGATTCGGAAGCCTAAACTTCACGGCCGATGTCCGTGGAGACTTGATCTTCG
This sequence comes from Triticum dicoccoides, assembly GCF_002162155.2. Lineage (NCBI taxonomy): Eukaryota > Viridiplantae > Streptophyta > Magnoliopsida > Poales > Poaceae > Triticum > Triticum dicoccoides. Next base: position 619,830,282 of record NC_041385.1, read on the forward strand.
ACGGACTCGAGCCGCAGCCAAGCGCGCCGCACTGTGACGACGGGCATGATCTAGCTCTGCCACCGAACAGTGCCTTGGTGGCCGCACACGGATCCGCTTCGGCCATTAATCCGGAGCCGATCGCCCAGATCGAGGGCCGGTGGATAGAGGCCGCCCTGGGGGCTTCAACATCCACGGCGATGGAGCCGAACAGTAATCTTGTCCCCTGCGAAACTCGTGATTCTGAGGCGCCGGACTCCTTCCCGGACTCCGAACCTCCCGCGCCCCTACCAATCGATTCGGATTGGGCGCCGGTTATGGAATTCACCGCCGCGGACATCTTCCAATACTCGCCTTTTGGCGATATCCTGAATTCACTAAAGCATCTCTCGTTATCAGGAGAGTCCTGGCCGGACTATGGCCAGGATGGTTGGGGTATGGACGACGAAGAAATTCAGAGCCCACCCACCACCCACTTTTTAGCCACCGTCGACGATCTAACCGACATGCTAGACTACGACTCCAACGACATCGACGCCATGGACGACGATGCCGGAGACGAACAGGAACCAGCGCCTACAGGGCACTGGAAGACCACCTCGTCATATGACATATACATGGTGGATACCCCAAAAGATGGGGACGGCGAAGAAACAGCGGAGGCAGACTCTTTAAAGAAGCAGCCCAAACGCCGGCGTCAGCGGCGCCGCTCTAAATCCCGCCACAGCAAGAATGGAGATTCCAGCACAGGAGATAATAACACCCCAGAGAGTGCCGAGGACAATCCCCTCCAGCAAGACTCAGCGCAGGAGGATGCAGAAGCAAGCCCTCACGAGAGGGCAGCAGACGAAGAGGTTGAGGATCATAACTATATGCCTCCCTCCAAAGACGAAGCAAGCCTCAACGATGACGAATTCGTCGTACCTGAGGATCCCGTCGAACAAGAGCGTTTCAAGCACAGGCTTATCGCCACAGCAAACAGCCTAAAGAAAAAGCAGCAACAGCTTCAAGCTGATCAGGACCTGCTGGCCGATCGATGGACCGAGGTCCTCGCGGTCGAAGAGTATAAACTCGAACGCCCCTCCAAAAGCTACCCAAGATGCAAGCTGCTCCCCCGATTAGAGGAGGAAGCATACATACCTCCATCACCAGCGCACGATATGGCTGACCGACCACCCCGCGGTCATGATAGAGAGGCATCCAGGGCCCCAGCCAAAACCGTACCCCGGCATCGCTCCAAAAGTACGAAGCCAAGAGGGAACGCACCGGACTTGCGAGATATATTGGAGGACAAAGCAAGGCAATCCAGATCCATCTACGGATCACATGGGCGCCCCACGACCCATGACGAATACCGTCGCGCCGGATACAATAACCCTGGCCGGGCCGAGCACAGCAGACAGCGCTCTCTCGAGCTGCGTCGCGATATTGCTCAATACAGAGGCGCCGCACACCCACTATGCTTCACTGACGAAGTAATGGATCATCAAATCCCTGAAGGGTTCAAACCCGTAAACATTGAATTCTACGATGGCACAACAGACCCCGCGGTTTGGATAGAAGATTATCTTCTCCACATCCATATGGCCCGCGGCGACGATCTCCACGCCATCAAGTTCCTCCCACTCAAGCTTAAAGGACCAGCTCGGCATTGGCTTAACAGCCTGCCCATAGAGTCAATTGGGTGTTGAGAAGACCTGGAGGCCGCATTCCTTGATAACTTCCAAGGCATGTATGTGCGACCACCAGACGCCGATGACCTAAGCCACATCATTCAGCAGCCAGACGAATCGGCCAGACAATTCTGGACACGGTTCTTGACGAAGAAAAATCAAATCGTTGATTGTCCGGATGCAGAGGCCCTTGCAGCCTTCAAACATAACATCCGGGACGAATGGATAGCCCGGCACCTGGGGCAGGAAAAGCCGAAATCCATGGCAGCCCTCACATCGTTAGTGACCCGCTTTTGCGCGGGAGAGGACAGCTGGCTAGCTCGCAGCAACAATCTTCGTAAAAATTCTGGCAGTCCGGATACTAAGAACAACAACGGCAGGTCACGTCGAAACAAAAACAAACGCCGCATTAACGGCGACGATAAGGAGGATACGGCAGTCAACGCCGGATTCCGAGGCTCTAAACCCGGTCAGCGGAAGAAGCCATTCAAAAGAACCACTCCGGGTCCGTCCAATCTGGACCGAATACTCGACCGCTTATGCCAGATACATGGCACCTCTGAAAAGCCAGCTAACCACACTAATAGAGATTGCTGGGTGTTCAAGCAGGCCGGCAAGTTAATTGCCGAAAACAATGACAAGGGGCTAAACAGCAACGACGAGGAAGAGACCCGACCGCCGAACAATAGAGGAGAGAAGGGTTTTCCCCCACAAGTGCGGACAGTGAATATGATATACGCGACCCACATACCCAAGAGGGAGAGGAAACGCGCACTAAGGGACGTCTATGCGATGGAGCCAGTCGCCCCGAAGTTCAATCCATGGTCCTCTTGTCCGATCACTTTCGATCGAAGAGACCATCCGACCAGCATACGCCATGGCGGATTCGCCGCATTGGTTTTAGACCCAATAGTCGATGGATTTCACCTCACGAGAGTCCTGATGGACGGCGGCAGTACCCTGAACCTACTTTATCAGGATACAGTGCACAAAATGGGCATAGACCCATCAAGGATTAAACCTACAAAGACAACCTTTAAAGGTGTCATACCAGGAGTGGAAGCCAACTGTACAGGCTCAGTCACACTGGAAGTGGTCTTCGGATCCCGGGATAATTTCCGGAGCGAAGAGTTAATCTTCGACATAGTCCCGTTTCGCAGCGGCTATCATGCTCTGCTCGGACGAACCGCGTTTGCAAAATTCAACGCGGTGCCGCATTATGCATACCTAAAGCTCAAGATGCCAGGACCTCGTGGAGTCATCACGGTCAATGGGAATACGGAACGCTCCCTCCGAACGGAGGAACATACAGCGGCTCTCGCGGCAGAAGTACAGAGTAGCCTCTTAAGGCAATTCTACAGTCCGGCCGTTAAACAGCCGGATACAGCAAAACGCGCCCGAAGCAATACCAACCAAGACCACCTGGCGTGATCAGAGCATGCGTAGCAATGCGGCCCCAACCCTCGCTCGCGCATGATCACAATAATAACACTCCGCGTACATCATTACGCTTTGGAGATACCATGGGCACAGGGAAGGGGGCACGATCGCAACGGACCCAGAGTGCGGTTCGACCACACCGGGGGCTCACAAGTGTGCTCCCCTTTTTTTTATTTTGTTTTTTATTTCCCTTCTTTATGTACACAGGACTCCGTTAACCAGAGGCCCTGTCCGGCGATGAACCTGCCGAACTCATGATGCAACAGTCAGGGATGAAAGAAGGCTGCGATGAACACTCAGGTGGTCTCAATTACGAGCATTAAATTCGATTATATACACCAAGTCCGCAGCTCACCCCTGAAGGGGGACATGTTTACCTAGTCCAAATCCCTTGCTTACCGCACTATTTGTATCAGTCCGCACTCATAGCAGATTTTCTTTAATAAATAATGCAGCACTTTTCGACTGCAATTACATCACCTTTTTATTTATATGTTCATTACATGACATCTTGCACCCGTATATTTTGGTACGGCCGAATACGCCAGGGGCTTCTGTTCCCCAAATTATGGTGTGATAAAGTCCGAACACTTTCATAAGTGCGGCACCCCGAACTTATAGCATTATATGAATCGGCTCCGAATCATGTCTTGGGTCAATAGTTGGGTTTGCCCGGCTCCCACGTTTTGGTGCCTTATGTTCCGTTCTGTCGGCTAAGGTGGCACTGGGAGAACCACTGCGATTGCGCCCCGGTTGAGCCGGGCGAGCGCCTCAGTGGAGAAAGCTAAAACTGACTGGCATGATAAGGCGAGAGACTGGTCGTTGTTCGAGAGGTTTTTTCGGGTCCTTAAAGACTCACGCCGCTTCGAGTGAAGTTCCGGACAATGTCCGATGAAGGTGTGGATAGCGCCCCGGATTCGGTCTTCCGAATACCAGGGGCTTCGCCAAAATTTAAAATTATAGAATTCTATGGCTAAGTGAGAGTGTTCAAGCATTATAAGTCCGGTTGCCTTGTTCGTTGTGTTGAGCACCTCCCTAGATGGACCCAAAAATGGGAACAAGAGTGCTCAAGTTTATCCCAAACACCCCAGCACTCGTGGCTTGGGGGCTGAAGCCAACGACTTGCCATCTCTCAGATTTTATAAACGGCCGCATAGAAGGTAATATTTTAAATTAAACAAGCGTTGCTTAACGCGCACATGAACAAAGTTTCAGCGCGCAGGATAATACATAGCAAATTCACTCAAAGATTACATTTCTGGGGCACTCATCCGCAATATTGCGGGCTCCCTTCAGGACAGATTTATAATACATTTCGGGCGTGCGATACTCCTTGCCCGGTGGCGGTGGGTCCGTGAGAAGCTTCTCCGCATCCAACCTGCCCCATTGCACCTTTGTGTGGGCGAGGGCCCGGCGAGCGCCTTCAATACAGGCGGAGCGCTTGATGACATCCACCCAGGGGCATGCATCCACCAGCCGCCGCACGAGGCCAAAGTAGCTCCCAGGCATGGCCTGTCCAGGCCACAGCCGGACTATAAGGCCCTTCATGGCCTCTTCAGCTACCTTGTGGAGTTCGACCAGCTGCTTCAGCTGGTCGCTTGGGGGCACCGGGTGTCCGGCCTCAGCATACTGAGACCAGAAGACTTTTTCCGTCGAGCTCCCCTCCTCGCCACGATAGAATGCGGCGGCATCGGACGCACTATGCGGCAGATCTGCAAACGCCCCTGGAGAGCTCCGAATGCGGGTAAGTATCAGGTATTTTACATTAACATGCTTGCTTTGCATGAAAAATGCCTTACTCGCCGCTATTTTCTTTACATCTTCAACCTCCTGAAGGGCCTTATGGGCTTCGGCCTTGGCGGACTTGGCACTTTCGAGAGCCGAGGCAAGCTCGCACTCTCGAGTCTTGGAGTCACGCTCCAAACTCTCATGTTTCTCCATGAGAGCCTGGAGCTCTTGCCGTACTTCCGCCACCCGTGCCTCCTGCTTTTCTCGCTCTGCCCGTTCCGCGGCCGCACTGCATTCGGCCGCGGACACAGCCTCCTGCAGGGCCGCCACCTCGTTAGTGGCCCCTGCAACACACATATTATCCTTGTTAATTTTATTGCAACCAAAATCCTTTTCTGTAAGGTAACCGTTCAAAGTGGTGTTACTCACCTTCTTTGTCCTCGAGCTGCTTCTTCGCATGGCCGAGCTCTCGCTCGGACCGCTCGAGATCCTGCTTTAGCACATCGACCTCCGCCGTTAGTGCGGCAGAGGTCAGCAGCGCAGCCTGCAAACCCATATTGACATATTTTAGGCAACCCTGCGTATATCTTGTTAGATCCTCAGTCTGGCTTTTCTTTCCGAACACCAAACTAAGCATCAGGGGCTACTGTCTATGCAGTATTACATTACATAATTTTAACTTCTTACCTCAAAGCCTGTTAGAAGGCTGCTGCAGGCTTCGGTCAGCCCGCTTTTGGCAAGCTGAACCTTTTGAATCACCGCACTCATGATAGTGCGGTGTTCTTCCTCGATGGAAGCGCCTTTAAGCGCCTCCAACAAGTTATCCGGCGCCTCCGGTTGGACGGAGGCCGCCGGTGTCACGGTCTTGCCCTTCTTTTGAAGGGGCCGCTTGCCGGACTCTGGAACCACTGCGGGTTCCGATGTAGAGTCCGGCACAAAGTCCGGAAGGCAACCTGACGGCGCCTCCGGACCCTCCTCCTGATGGGTCCCTCTCCGGGATCCCACCTCGGCGTCCTCGCCGGCGCGTGGGGTAGAGGCGGTCGGAAGTGAATCCACATCCGACGGGGCCAACGACCCGGTCGATGAGTCGGGGAGATCGTCATCGGCCGGGCTACGGACAAAACGCGGCGTTAGAAGGACACTACACGACATAAAATATATTGCATATCAAGGATCCGGATACTTACGATCTCGCCGGACGCCTGGCCCTTGGAGGCCACTCATCCTCGCCAACGCTGGTGTTGGCGAAACTGTCCGGGGGGATAGTTCTCCCCCTCTTGGACCCTTCGCCCTCCCCTATTGGGGAAGCCTTCCTCTTCTTCTCTCCCCCCTCCGGGAGAGAGTACTCCTCCTCCTCCTCGTCTTCGGGGGAGGAGTCCGCATCGTCGTCAGACACCTGATTGCGGGAACTCTTTCGAGTCCCCGTGGCCACCTTCTTGGCCTTCTTCTCCGGCACCACGTGCGGTGCCGGAACCAGCAGCCCTGCTAAACGGGCGTCCACTGGATCTTCTGGCATGGGAGCTGGGCTGATAAGCTGCCTGGCCTTCTCCATCCATTCCTGTCAAAGGAAAGGAAGGGATGAAACCCTCTTATAATCAATTCGATTACTACAAAGTGTCCCGTAATGGGGTTGAATCACTTACCTCGTCAGTTGGATGCTGCGAGCTGAATCCGCGATCTTCCGTCGCGGATGCGGGGGCTTCGGCGCCCTTAAACAGCACCCTCCAGGCGCCTTCGTATGTCATATCGAAGAGCCCGCTCAGCGCCTGGTGCTGTTCCAGATTGAACTCCCACAGATTGAATGCCCGTTCTTGGCATGGGAGAATCCGGCGGATGAGCATGACTTGGACCACGTCGACGAGCCTGAGCTTACCACTCACCAGCTTCTGGATGCAGGCTCGGAGTCCCGTCAGCTGCTTCGAATTGCCCCACAACAAGCCCTTCTCTTTCCAGGAGGTGAGCTGCGTGGGGACGCCAGATCTAAACTCGGGGGCCACCACCCATGTGGGCTTGCGCGGCTCGATGATGTAGAACCACCCCGATTGCCACCCCTTGATGGAGTCCACGAAGGCCCCTTCGAGCCAGAGAACGTTGGGCAACTTACCCAACATGGCGCCTCTGCATTCCGCTTGCGTGCCCTTCACAATCTTCGGCTTGACGTTGAAGGTCTTGAGCCACAGGCCGAAGTGGGGCCGGATGCAGAGGAAGGCCTCGCACACGATGATGAACGCCGAGATGTTGAGGATGAAGTTCGGCGCCAGATCGTGGAAATCCAGGCCGTAATAGAACATGAGCCCCCGGACGAATGGATGGAGCGGAAAGCCCAGTCCGCGGAGGAAGTGGGGAAGGAAGACGACCCTCTCATGAGGCCCAGGGGTAGGGACGAGCTGCCCCTAGTCGGGCAGCCGATGCGCGATATCGCCGGAGAGATATCCGCGCTGCGCAGCTTGGTGATTTGCTCCTCCTTAATGGTGGAGGCCAACCACTTGCCTCCCTCTCCGGACATATTCGGAGAAGGTCGAGGCGAGATGCGCGAACTTGGGCGTTGGAGCTTGAGTGCGCGGAGATGGATAAGCAAAGGAGGAAGAAGGCGTAGGTGAGAAGGTGAATCCTTATCCCTTATATATAGGCGGACGAAACTGTGCGTCCCCCACCGGCCTGGTAAAACTCGCTTATCTCCAAGCGCCACCATCAATGGCGCTGTTGGGTTACCCACGTCCGTATTGATGAGAATCTCGGAATAAGGGGAACACGATCTCTGCTTCGACAAGACGTGCCAAGGAAACCGCTTCGCTAAACGTGCTGAGGTGGTATAGTAAAAAATGATTCAAACAGTGGCTTGGTAGCGGTGTGATGTCACGCCGCATAATACGTCAGCAGATTGAACTAAGTGTACATTTTATTCTCTCTACGGTGGAATGTGGAATTTATTTTGCAGAGCCGGACACTATCCTGGTGTTCACGATCTTCTCTGGATTATTCAAGGGAGGAACCCGCCTTGCAATGCCGAACATTATGCGCGCCGGACTAATCGTCATTGAAGCCTGGTTCAGGGGCTACTGAGGGAGTCCTGGACTAGGGGGTGTCCGGACAGCCGGACTATCATCGTCCGCCGGACTCCAAGACTACGAAGATACAAGATTGAAGACTCCGTCCCGTGTCCGGATGGGACTTTCCTTGGCGTGGAAGGCAAGCTTGGAGATACGGATATGTGGATCTCCTACCATTGTAACCGACTCTGTGTAACCCTAGCCTCCTCCGGTGTCTATATAAACCGGAGGGCTTTAGTCCGTAGGACAACATACATTACAACAATCATACCATAGGCTAGCTTCTAGGGTTTAGCCTCCTTGATCTCGTGGTAGATCCACTCTTGTACTACCCATATCATCAATATTAATCAAGCAGGACGTAGGGTTTTACCTCCATCGAGAGGGCCCGAACCTGGGTAAAAACATCGTGTCCCTCGTTCCTGTTACCATCCGCCTAGACGCACAGTTCGGGACCCCCTACCCGAGATCCGCCGGTTTTGACACCGACAGGAGGTAATCGTCTCTTGCCAATGGATGAATCTCTGAAAGAACTTAACGCACATGATTAGTCCGCAAAGGCATTGTCATCAATCACCAAAACAGCTTGGGGGATAAATATGCCCTTACAACAATTAAGCTTGCCAATAGAGATACTATTTCACCAGTTGGGATTGTTAGAGATGTTGCAGTCTTGTGTGGGAAGTTAAATATCCTACTGATTTTCTTGTTCTTGGTTCCCCACAAGATAGCTTTTGTCCCATTATATTTGGTAGACCCTTCTTGAATACTGTTAATACTATGATAGATTGCAAAAAGGATGGTGTTATGATTGGCTTAGGGGATATGTCTCATGAGTTTAATTTTGCTAAATTTCGTAGACAACCCCATGATAAAGAATTGCCTAGTAAGGATGAAATTGTTGGTCTTGCTTTTATTGCCATGCCTCCTAATGATTCTTTAGAACAATATTTGCTAGACCATGAAAATGATATGTTTATGAATGAAAGAAGGGAGATAGATGAAGTATTCTTTAAATAGGGACCTATCTTGAAACACAACTTTCCTGTTGAAATCCTAGGGGATCCTCCTCCACCCAAGGGTGATCCCGTGTTTGAGGTTAAACCATTACCCGATACTCTTAAATATGCTTATCTTGATGAAAAGAAGATATATCCTGTTATTATTAGTGCTAACCTTTCAGAGCAGGAAGAGGAGAAATTATTGAAAACTATGAAGAAGCACTGTGCTGCTATTGGATATACTCTTGATGATCTTAAGGGCATTAGTCCCACTCTATGCCAACACAAGATAGAATTGGAGAAAGACGCCAAACCAGTTATTGATCACCAATGACGGTTAAATTCTAAGATGAAAGAAGTGGTAAGAAAGGAAATACTAAAGCTCTTGGAGGCAGGTATAATTTATCCCGTTGCTGATAGTTAGTGGGTAAGTCCTGTCCATTGTGTCCCTAAGAAGGGAGGTATTACTGTCATTCCTAATGATAAAGATGAATTGATCCCGCAAAGAATTGTTGCAGGTTATAGGATGGTAATTGATTTCCGCAAATTAAATAAAGCTACTAAAAAAGACCATTACCCTTTGCCTTTTATTGATCAAATGCTAGAAAGATTATCCAAACATACACATTTTTTCTTTCTAGATTGTTACTCTGGTTTCTCTCAAATACATGTGTCAGCAGAGGCTCAAGAAAAGACCACTTTTACTTGCCCTTTTGGTACTTTTGCTTATAGACGAATGCCTTTTGGTTTATGTAATGCACCTTCTACCTTTCAAAGATGCATGATGGCTATATTCTCTGACTTTTGTGAAAAGATTGTTGAGGTTTTCATGGATGATTTCTTTGTTTATGGATCTTCTTTTGATGATTGCTTCAGCAACCTTGATCGAGTTTTGTAGAGATGTGAAGATACTAGTCTTGTCTTGAATTGGGAGAAGTGCCACTTTATGGTTAATGAAGGCATTGTCTTGGGGCATAAAATTTCTGAAAGAGGTATTGAAGTTGATAAAGCTAAAGTCGATGCTATTGAAAAGATGCCGTGTACCAAGGACATTAAGGGTATAAGAAGTTTCCTTGGTCATGCCGGTTTTTATAGGAGGTTCATTAAGGACTTCTCTAAAATTCCTAGGCCTCTGACTAATCTCTTACAAAAAGATATTCCTTTTGTCTTCGATGATGATTGCTGATACGTCTTCGCCGTATCTACTTTTCCAAACACTTTTTCCCTTGTTTTGGACTCTAACTTGCATGATTTGAATGGAGTTAACCCGGACTGACGTTGTTTTCAGCATGGTGTTATTTTTGTGCAGAAATAAAAGTTCTCGGAATGACCTGAAAATCCACGGAGCAACTTTTTGGATTTAATAAAAAATATTGGCGAAAGAATCAACGTTAGGGGGCCCACACCCTATCCACGAGGGTGGGGGGCGCCCCCCCCTAGGGCGCGCCCACTGCCTCATGGGCCCCCTGAAGCTCCACTGACCTCAACTCCAACTCCATATATTCACGTTCGGGGAGAAAAAATCAGAGAGAAAGATTCATCGCGTTTTACAATACGGAGCTGCCGCCAAGCCCTAAACTCTCTCGGGAGGGCTGCTCTGGAGTCCGTTCGGGTCTCCGGAGAGGGGGATCCGTCGCCGTCATCATCATCAGCCATCCTCCATCACCAATTTCATGATGTTCACCACCGTGGGTGAGTAATTCCATCGTAGGCTTGCTGGACGGTGATGGGTTGGATGAGATTTACCATGTAATCAAGTTATTTTTGTTATGGTTTGATCCCTAGTATCCACTATGTTCTGAGATTGATGTTGCTATGACTTTGCTATGCTTAATGCTTGTCACTAGGGCCCGAGTGCCATGATTTCAGATCTGAACCTATTATGTTTTCATGAATAGATGTGAGTTCTTGATCCTATCTTGCAAGTATATAGTCACCTATTATGTGTTATGATCCGTTAACCCCAAAGTGACAGTAATCGGGATACTTACCGGTGATGACCATAGTTTGAGGAGTTCATGTATTCACTAAGTGTTAATGCTTTGGTCTGGTACTCTATTAAAAGGAGGCCTTAGTATCCCTTAGTTTCCAATAGGACCCCGCTGCCACGGGAGGGTAGGACAACAGATGTCATGCAAGTTCTTTTCCATAAGCACGTATGACTATATTCGGAATACATGTCTACATTACATTGATGAACTGGAGCTAGTTTTGTGTCACCCTATGTTATAACTATTACATGAGGAATCGCATCTGACATAATTATCCATCACTGATCCAATGCCTATGAGCTTTTCACATATTGTTCTTTGCTTAGTTACTTTACCGTTGCCACTGTTACAATTACTACAAAACTGCTACTGTTACTTTTTCTACCGTTATCGTTACTTCCATACTACTTTGATACTAAATACCTTGCTACAGATACTAAGTTATCCAGGTGTGGTTGAATTGAAAACTCAACTGCTAATACTTGAGAATATTCTTTGGCTCCCCTTGTGTTGAATCAATAAATTTGGGTTGAATACTCTACCCTCAAAAACTGTTACGATCCCCTATACTTGTGGGTTATCAAGACTATTTTCTGGTGCCGTTGCTAGGGAGCATAGCTCTATTCTTTGAGTCACTTGGGATTTATATCTGCTGATCACTATGAGGAACTTGAGAGACGAGAAAACCAAGATTTATCCCTCAACTACGGGGGGAGGTAAGGAACTGCCATCTATCTCTGCACTTGATTCTCCTTCTGTTTTGAGTAAACTTGCGACACCTAAACCTGCTTCTGCTATTAATTCTGATATGTCGCATGTTATTGATGATGCCACTTCTGCTATGCATGATACCTATGATGAAACTACTTCTATGCTTGATACTACTGTGCCATTAGGTGAATATCTTGATGAACAACTTGCTAGGGCTAGAGAGAATGAAATTATTGAAACAGATAATATTGATGAAAGTGATGATGAAGATTCTCCCCTAGATATGAATTGCCTATTGTGCCTGATGGTTATGTTATGGATGAAGAAACTGCTAGAGATTTTCTTGCTTGCAATGATAGATCTGATCATAAGAAATTATTAGCTAAGCTGAAACAAAAGTCTCTGAATGCTAGAATGAAATTTGACCCTGCTTTCGCTACTTCACCTATCTGTGTTACTGACAAGGATTATGATTTCTCTATCGATCTTCAGATAATTTCTTTGGTTGAATCTGATCCTTTTTATGGCTATGAATCTGAAACTGTTGTGGCACATCTTACTAAGTTAAATGATATAGCCACTCTATTCACTAATGATGAGAAATCTCGCTACTGCTATGTCCTTAAGATATTTCCGTTCTCATTAAAGGGTGATGCTAAAACTTGGTTTAATTCTCTTGATCCTGGTTGTGTGCATAGTCCCCAGGATATGATTTACTACTTCTCTGCTAAATATTTCCCTGCTCATAAGGAACAAGCTGCTTTAAGGGAAATATATAATTTTGTGCAAATTGAAGAAGAGAGTCTCCCACAAGCTTGGGGGAGGCTTCTCCGATTACTTAATGCTTTGCCTGATCATCCTCTTAGGAAAAATGAAATACTTGATATCTTTTATAATGGACTAACCGATGCTTCCAGAGACCACCTGGATAGTTGTGCTGGTTGTGTTTTCAGGGAAAGAATTGTCGATCAAGCTAAATTGCTATTGAACAGTATGTTAACTAATGAAAATAATTGGACACTTCCTGAACCAACTCCTAAGCCAACTCCGAAGAAAAGAGGTGTTTTATTTCTCAGTCCTGAAGATATGCAAGAGGCAAAGAAATCTATGAAAGAGAAAGATATTAAAGCCGAAGATGTTAAGAATTTACCTCCTGTTGGAGAAATACATGGCCTTAATGTACCACCTATCAAAGAAATACATGGTCTTGATAACCCGACACAAGTAGTAAAGGTAAATTCTCTCTATAGATATGATAAAGTTGAAATCCCATCTACTAAGTTTGCTAGCCAATGCTTAGATGAATTTGATGACTTTATGGCTAGAAAAGAAAATTTCAATGCTTATGTTGGTAGACAATTAAAAAGTAATGCTTATATTATTGGACACTTGAGTGATTATATGTCTAGAGTTAAAGGTGAACTTAAACTCATTAGCAAGCATGCTTCTATGGTTACCACTCAAGTAGAGCAAGTGCTTAAGGCTCAGAGTGATTTGCTTAATGGATATAATAATAAACATGATTTTGTTGTTAGAGTAGCAACTAGAACGGGTAAAATGACTCAGGAACCTTTGTATCCTGAGGGCCACCCTAAGAGAATTGAGCAAGATTCTTAGAGAAATAATGTAGATGCACTTAGTACTTCTAAAAAGAAGAAAAATGATAAGACTTTGCATGCTTCTAGTGAACCTGTTAAAGACACACCTACGAATCCCAATGATATTTCTATTTCTGATGCTGAAACACAATCTGGTGATGAACATGAACCTAATGATAATGTTAATGATAATGTTCATGTTGATGCTCAACCTAACAATAACAATGATGTAGAGGTTGAACCTGCCGTTGATCTTGATAACCCACAATTAAAGAATCAACGTTATGATAAAAGGGACTTTGTTGCTAGGAAGCACGGTAAAGAAAGAGAACCATGGGTTCAGAAACCCATGCCTTTTCCTCCTAAACCATCCAAGAAAAAGGATGATGAGGATTTTGAGTGCTTTGCTGAAATGATTAGACCTATCTTTTTGCGTATGCGTTTAACTAATATGCTCAATGTTAATACTTATGCTAAATACATGAAAGATATTATTACAAATAAAAGAAAGATACCAGAAGCTGAAATTTCCACCATGCTTGCTAATTATACTTTTAAGGGTGGAATACCAAAGAAACTAGGAGACCCAGGTGTCGTGGGAAACGAACACCTATGGGGCAGGGCCCCTTTTCGGACCGGCGGGGGACGGAGATTGCACGAAGAGCGGATCGAGGCGCAGCACGTGTGCGATTTTACCCAGCTTCGGAGTTCTCCGGAGAGATAATACTCCTAGTGCTTCTTGTCGGATTATATTGTGTTCTTGCTCGGGAGCGTTGAGAGCTACAAAACCGAGCGTGAGTGTTTTCTGGTTTCGAACCCCCTCTACGTTGCGTATGGGCCTCCTTTTATATGCTCAAGGGGTCACCAACAGGTGGCAACGCATGTAAGGGTAGAAATGGAAAAGAGGTGCGGTAGGTGTACCTACTTGCACAGTGTATCATACCTAACCCTGATGGCAGGGGACAAAGGCATTAAATGCCCGTCTGTGTCGCCCAAACAATGCAGAAAAGTGACCGTTAGGGGTGCCACCGCTTGCCACGATGGCCATCTTGTCATCTCCGCTTGCCACCTCGCACCGCTTGGCTCCACAGCCTCTCGCCACGCGTGCCTGGAGTGGTCCCAGGGCGACACGTCGACGGATGTGCTGGAGCGTAGGTACAGAGTGGCATCCTGCCGCGGCAAGCATCTTGCCGTGGCCGTTGTCTTGTCGTGTCCGGAAGCTTGTCGCTCGCCTGGTCTTGCCGGGACGCGTAGCGCGTCGCGGCAAGTTTCTTGAGATGCCTTGGCTGGCCTTCCCGGCAAGCTCCTCTTGCCGGGGCTTTGTCCTTCCCGGCAAGCTCCTCTTGTCGGGGTCTTGTCTTCTCAGCTTGAACACTTTGTTCTTGAATGGCTCCAATAGGAAACACGGAGGATCTTGGCGGGCACCCGGCAAGCCTTGCCGCGGGACGCTGCGACTGCCCGTGCACAAGTTCGGGATACTAAGGTACCCCTACTTTAGTACACCGACAGGAGCCCCCAGGCCTGGGCCATACACGGTGTCGAGCGCTGTTGGGCCAGGCCCAAAACAGTGCAGGGGCACGCGCGGGCTGGGTCCACACCGTATCTCACTCCGTATCCACCGCGCTCTCCCTTAACGACACGCGTCGAATGCGGCGTCGTGGGAGAGGTCGTGGATGGTTCTTTATTCGTAAAAAGTGTAACGTTCGCCTCCTCCTCTTTATAAGCAGGGGAAACAGGGGCAATTCCCCCACCTTCGCCACTTGCGGTTCCAAACTTAGAAATCTCCGCCACTCCCCTCCGCTGCCAAGTCGAAAGAGAGCAGCACTCCGCCCCCCGTTGCCGCCGTCGCCGCCGACGCCTTCGATCTCTCACACCACCTCCGCCATGGCTCCGAAAACCGGGAAGGGCGCGAAGTCGGCCGAGGCGCTGCGGCTTGAGGTGCTGCGGAAGGAGCGGGCAACTGTCCCCCTTGAGCTCTCCGCGAAGGAGTTGAGGGAGTGGTTTTACCTCTTCTGGTCCACGGAGACGCGAGCGCATCCGCGCACCAAGGTACTCTCCGCTGCCGCTTCCGAACAGGCTCCGAAAGGATACCCATTCTTCGCGCTGTTCTTCTACTACGGGCTCTGCCCGCCCTTCTCTGAATTCTTTTGTGACATCATGAACACCTACGGGTTCCACCTCCTTGACTTCACCCCCAACGCTGTTCTGACCATGTCGGTTTTCACGCATCTCTGCGAAAACTTTGTTGGAGTCCACCCAAACGTAGCCCTCTTCCGTCATTTCTTCATGCCCCGAGTCGAGAGAGGAGAGCCCCTAGCCAGAGGAATCGCCTGGATCTCGAGATCCGGCAAGAAGGAGGCCTATCTGGAGGGGGAGCTTCGCAGCAAATGGGAGGAGTGGAGAGCGGAATGGTGTTGGATCATTGAGGAGAACCCGCAGCCGTTTACTGCCCTGCGCCAAACCCCAGCAGTGCGCGGCAATGATTGGAGCGCCCAGGCGGCGGACGATGCTAGGCTGAAGATTGCCACCACCCGGATCTTGTGACTCAGGCTTGCCGGGCTCACTGTAGGCGCTGTTGGCGCGGACTTTCTTCGCCGCCGCATCGCCCCTCTGCAGGAGAGGGGGAGACCCGCCTGGCTGTTCGGGGGTCCGGCGGACATCAAGAGGCTGCGCCCGGGCCTCAACTTCAACTTCACCGTCCTGGAGCTAGATGCGATGCTCAAGGAGCTGTTCAAGCATGATACTCAGCATCCAGAATGGTTCAGGCTGCCGCAGGGCGTCGTCCCGTTGTGCAACAACACCTCGCTCGATCGCATCCGCGCAATGATGCCGGAGTGCGACTCGCATGGAATTATTCCAACTTGGTAGGAGCCCGCCGACGACGTCGTGCAGCAGTTCTTCGACGGCTTGGTGGAGGTGGCGATCCGCGCCAACGAACAGAGGAGCCTCACCCGCGACACCACCGAAGATGAGATGCGGCGCATCGCCACCAGGGCGGAAGAGGCGACGGCAGCCGCTGCCGCAGGCGAATTTGGGTTTACCGTGGAGGAGGCAGAGGCAGCCGAAGCGGCAAGCCTTGCCGATTGAGACGAGCTGGTCGGAGAGATCGCCGGCGAAGGAGAGCCCGAAGCCGAATCGAGCGAGCCCGCCGAGGGTGCAAGTGGCCAGCTGTCTTCAAGCAGCTTGCCGCAAGCAGAGCTCCCAGTGCAACCCCCAGCTCCACCAAGAAGGTGCCTCCGCAGGACCGGGGACGTAGCAGGGCGGCAGACGGGTCAACAGCCGCCGCGCCGCGGGACACGCTCCACCGCGACAAGCACTGTTGCCGCGGGAGCGTCTCACGCCGCCGCGGCAACTGGAGCGGGGTCTTCTCGGACCGCTGCCTCTGATCCTGCCACTGCCCCCGCCAAGCGGCCAAGAGAGCCTACTCCTCTGCCTCGTCGCGCTGAAAGAGGACCGGACTTCGACCTCTCTGCGCTCAGCTCCGACGAGGAGGAAGAAGAGTAAGATGTTTTTGTTGTACTTATATTTCTTCAATTCTTGCTGTTTCTTGTCTTGCATCTGACTTGCTTCACTCTGAACTTATCCCTTTTTAGGACCCTAGCCCAGAGAGCGGCGAAGAGAGCCAAGGTCCCCGTGGTTGTCATCGAGGATGACCCCGCTGTGACAGCAGAGGGTGCTTCCGAGACCACCTTGTCGGACCCGGCAACTACTCCCCGAAGCAGCCCCCAGCACAGCCCCCAGCGTAAGTATATAGTTTTACTTCCCACTGTTAGGCGCGCATGGGTGTTCTTTCTTTGCTGATATCTTGTCTGTTGGTTTGCTTGTGTAGGAGCAGAACAACCTCACCAAGAGCCTCCTGAAGCCGCCCCTGAGATACTATCTGCTTCGACTATGCCGCCAAGGGAGGATTCCCCGGCAAGGGAGCTTTCTCCGGCAAGGGAGAAGTCCCCGGCAAGGGAGGAATCTCCGGCAAGGGGCAGCACCAGCGATCCTCCGTTGGCGGAGCCCATGACCGTGGATCCCAGTACTGGTAATCTCCCTTGCTTGAAGCTTCCCTTGGGTTCTTCTTTTTCTAACTTTCTTTTTGGATATTTGCTTGACCTTTCTCCCTCTTCCGGTCTTCAGATCCTTCTTCCACGGAGCCGATGGAGGCCGAGGCCACCGGCGAGGAAAACGTGCGCGGCAACACTGACGACGCCGCCACCACCGAAGAGGAGGCCGGCGCTGATGATCCCGCCGGCGAAGAGGCCGCCAAGGCTGCCGGCGTAGGAGCTGGCGAGGGGTCCGGCGATCGTACTGACGACCCTGGGGCCGCAGGAGCGCAAGGCACTACGCCGACCGCCGATCCCTCCGCCGCTGACGCAGCGCCAGGCTCCGAAGAGCCCCAGCCCGGCGCCTACTTGAAGGCCGGCGACGGTATCTTCATCAAGCTTCCCTGGGCTTCAAGCTCCAGGGCGCTGGTCGAAGGAGAAGTTTTTGACGGGGAAGTGCTCGCCTCCACTGGGTTGACACTGGTCGACACGCCAAGCAGTAGCAGCGGCGAGCCTGAGGAGGAACAGCTGCTGCGGAGGCTGCTGTCGCTCTACCACGCCCGACAAGCCAAACTGGAGTCCCGTGAAGCGCTTGTCGCGCAGGTGGGAGTGGACATTGAGAAGCACGAGGAGGAGCTCCAGAGTCGCAACCAGGAAGCCCTCCGGTCTATTGCAGAAGAGCGGGCGCAGCTTGTCGAGGCGCAGAAGGCCTTCCTCCTCGAGAAGGCTGAAGCCGAAGAGCAACAGCAGCTTGCCGCCGAGGAGCTGTCCGTGCGAGAAGGCGAGTTGACGCAGCGGAAGGTCGATCTGGACAGCTATGAGGAGGAGCTCGCCGCGCGCGAGAAAATGCTTGGCGGGGCTCTCAAGGAGGCAAAGGATGCTGCCGCAGCTGCTGAGGCCGCCAAGAAGGAGCTAGAAGTGAAAGTGGCGCAGCTAGAGGCCGATCTGAAGGCGAGGAATGAAGAGCTTGCTGCGCTCCAACGCGAGCGCGAGAAGGACGCCCTCGCCCACGGCGAGCTACAGGGTCGTCTCCTCGAGAGGGGGAAAGAGCTGAGCTCCGCCAAGGACTCCAATGCTGATCTCGAGTTGAAGCTGGCTACGCTGACTGAGACGCTGGACGGCGCCAAGAAGCGGGAGGAGGCCTTGAAGGAGGAGATCAAGGCCAACGAGGCGCTGCTGACGAGGGCCGCCGAAACCCAGAACACCTTCAGGGATACCGTGGAGCTCTGGACGGAGGGCCTCGTAAACATTGCCGCAGTCATCGACGAGGAGCTGGCGCAGCTGGACATGGAGGGTTTTGGGTACTCCTCCGATGAGAACCTCCAGCCCAGCGCCAAGCTCACTCTATTCTTCAAGGGCGTGGCGACGGCCCTCCAGCAACTCCGGGAAAGGATCCCAAAGCAGTTGGCCGACGAGTCGCGCACGATCTGCGCCAGAGTTCTGGAGAAGGTGTTGGTGAAGGTGGCCTTCCGCAACCCAGGCCTCAACCTCACCAACGTCCTCAAGAAGCTGTCGGCGGGTGCTGATCTTGAAGAGCTCAAAGCCCTTGTCGCACCCATTATGGACAAGGTGAATGAAGTCAGCAGGGTTGATGGCGGTCGCGTAGATTAGACCGCCCGTTTCTTCCTTTTCTTGCCGCTGCTAGTCATGTTACGAGAACAATTTATTAGAGCGCGACAAGTTATCTTGTAATATAACTTTATTTTGGGCAGTATTTGCTATGTTATTTCCTTTACTTGATTCCTTCCTTTGTATGTTTTTACCCTATGCTTTCAGGGAACTTGCCGGCGCAGGCACCCTTGCCGCGAGCGCTGCGTGCGGAACATCAGCAGCCTGCTGGCGGTGCTGCTTCCGACAAGAAACCTTGTCGCAACTAGTCGCAGCACACTTAAGTTGTTGAGCGGACTCGAAACAAAGTAAGGGCGCAACTAGCTATGAGTTGGTTCCTCCGCGCACAGGTTTTCCATACAAAGCACGGTCGTTCAAGGAAGATAACTTAAAATTTTTAAAACTGATTATGCTCAAACTTTGGCAACTTAGCTTTTCTGTCGTTTGCGTCCTAGCAAGGCGATACTTTCTTGAACGACGCCTGGTCCACACCATTATCTTCTCCTTCCCCCCCGGTGAACTTGTGGGCAAGGGAACCTTCATTTTTCTTGAGAAAAAGAAAGAAGAGAAAATAAAGATATGGAGCCTTAAGGCTCGTTATTGCTTACCGGGGGTAGGTGCTGCACAAAATGTCAGATAACACATGCAAAATATAAAAAGCATGAAATTGACAAAATTTGCGGAGCACTTGAGCTTTATTTATGCACGGGATCTGCGCCCGGCTTTGTACAAAGGGTTACATGCAACAGCGGCAAGGCTTGTACAAAAGGTGGTTGCCGGAACAGGTTCCGGCAACCGCGCCTTATGGGTAAAACTTACGAAGATGCTCAATGTTCCAGGAGTTGCTCACCGGAAAACCATCTTCGGTCTCAAGGCGGACAGCGCCAGGCCTAGTGACTCATTTCACCCGATAAGGGCCTTCCCACATTCGGCGTCAACTTGTTGGAATTCTTGGCGGACTGAACGCGCCGAAGAACAAGGTCGCCTTCCTCGAGACTTTTGGCATTAACTTTGCGGCTGTGGTAGCGGCGCAAAGCTTGCTGGTATCGAGCAGCTCGAACAGCAGCCTGAAGACGATCCTCCTCAAGGAGCAGCGCGTCACCTTGTCGCAGCTGCTCTTGCTCAAGCTCATCATAAGCGAGTACTCGAGGCGATCCGTATACGAGTTCCGTGGGGAGAACTTCCTCTGCTCCGTAGACTAGAGCGAAAGGCGTCTGGCCAGTGGCTCGATTTGGCGTCGTCCTGGTCGACCAAAGAACCACCGACAGCTCCTCGATCCAGTTCTTTCCGCACTTGTGCAGCCTGTCGAAAGTTCTAGTCTTGAGCCCACGCAGCACTTCAGCGTTTGCCCTCTCTGCTTGACCGTTGCTTCTCGGATGAGCAACAGAAGCGAAGCAGACCTTGGCGCCAAGATCTTGGACGTATTGCATGAAGGTGCGGCTCGTGAATTGTGTGCCATTGTCGGTGATGATCCTGTTAGGGACTCCGAAACGGCAAACAATCGACCTGAAGAACTTGACTGCTGACTGTGCTGTCACCTTCCTCACTGCTTCCACTTCCGGCCACTTTGTGAACTTATCGATTGCAACGTACAAGTACTCAAAGCCCCCGACAGCTCGGGGAAAGGGGCCGAGGATGTCGAGCCCCCAGACCGAAAATGGCCAGGATAAAGGGATCGTCTGGAGAGCTTGAGCTGGCTGGTGTATCTGCTTGGAATGGAACTGGCACGCTTCACACTTGGTTACTTGTGCAGTTGCATCCTGGAGGGCTGTCGGCCAAAAGAAACCTTGCCGGAACGCTTTGCCGGCAAGTGCTCTTGCGCCAATGTGGTGGCCACATATGCCTCCGTGTATCTCTGCCAACAGCTTCTGTCCATCTTCCCGGGAAATACACTTCAATTTCACACCGTTGAATCTTCTTCTCTACAGTGTGTTGTCGACAAACTGGTACATACTTGATTGCCGGGCTACTCTCTCTGCTTCTTCTTGCTCTTCGGGAAGTTCTCCTGTCTGAAGGAAACGGACAATCTGCTGCGCCCATGCCGGAGCTTGCGGCTCGACAACAAGGACTAAAGGCACGTATGCTGCTGCGGGAACATCCGCTTCTACGGCAAGAACCTGTGGCTCAGCCGGAGCTTGATGTTCCCCGGCAAGCTTGCCGGAGCAAAACTTGTCGGGAGCGTCTGCTTCAACGGAACAAACCCTAGGGCTTGTCGGAGCAGACTGCTCCTCAGCACTCTCGATGTTGATCTTGGGGACCTTCTTGGCAGTGGCTTCGGGGAGCTCTACCGGAAAGTAGTCACCGGAAACCAACTTCCTCTTCTTGCTCTGTCCAGTTGATGGTGTTACAGATGGTTGAGTCAGCTTGAGCACAAAGATCCCTGGTTCCACAGGTAACTTAAGTGCGGCGCACTTTGACAGGCCATCTGCAATGTCGTTCTGAGCTCTCGGAACATGCTCCATCTGTAGGCCGTCAAAGTGCTCTTCCAATTTTCTCACTTCATCAATGTAAGCTTCCATCAACGGACTCTGATAATCTTTGTTCACTTGGCGGACGACAAGCTGCGAGTCACCCCTGACAATGAGCTTCTTGATCCCGAGGTCTGCAACGATCCTAAGTCCGGCAAGCAAACCTTCGTACTCTGCAGTATTGTTTGTTGCTTGCTCCTTGGGAAAGTGCATCTAGACTACGTACTTGAGGTGCTCTCCGGTGGGTGCGACAAGCAGCACGCCCACACCGGCGCCTTGCAGCGAGAAGGCACCGTCAAAGTACATCAGCCACTCTTTGCTTGTCTCCTTGATGGGGATGCTCGTTTCTAGAATTTCTTCATCTGGTGTTGGTGTCCACTCTGCTATGAATTCTGCCAATGCTCTGCTTTGGATAGTTGAAGTGCTCTCGAACTTGAGGCCAAAGCTTGACAGTTCCAGTGCCCACTCGACAATCCTGCCTGTTGCTTCTGGATTCTGCAGTATCCTCTTCAGCGGAAAGCGAGTGACAACTGTGATCTCGTGTGCTTGGAAGTAATGGCGCAGCTTTCTCGAGGCCATGAGAAGGCCAAAAAGCAATTTCTACACACCAGAGTACCTTGACCTAGCCCCCTGCAGAAGGGAACTGACAAAGTAAACTGGGCACTGCACCATTTTCTTCTGCACCTCCTATGTCTGCGCAGATCCATCCTTGTCGGGACCAGAGCTTGTCGGGGAAGCCCCCTGCTTGTCACTGGATGCACTTGCCATTGTCGCCGGCTCATCATCTGCCTCCCTCTCCGCTACTAACGCAGCACTAACCACTTGATTGGTTGCCGCTAGATACAGCAGTAACTTCTCTTGTGGCTTAGGTGCGACAAGTGTTGGAGTGGAGGACAGGTATCTCTTCAAGTCCTGCAGCGCAGCCTCCGCTTCCGGAGTCCATTTCATTGGACCTGCCTTTTTCAGTATTTTGAAAAATGGCAGGGTGCGCTCAACAGACTTAGAAATAAACCTACTGAGAGCAGCCACGCAGCCGGCAAGCCTTCGTACATCCTTAACGCGCTTCGGTGCCTCAATCTGCTCAATGGCCTTGATCTTGTCGGGGTTGGCTTCAATTCCCTGCTGAGACACAAAGAACCCGAGAAGCTTGCTGGAGGGGACTCCAAACACACACTTCTCGGGGTTGAGCTTAAGATTGATCTTGCGCAGATTTGCAAAAGTTTCATCCAAATCCTGAATCAGAGTTGTTCTGTCCTTGCTCTTGACCACTATGTCATCCATGTAGGCCTCCACATTTCTGTGTAACTGTGGCTCAAAAGCATGACTGACTACTCTTGCAAATGTTGAACCTGCATTCTTCAAACCGAAGGGCATCCGTACGAAACAGTACGTGCCACACGGGGTGATGAACGCGGTCTTCTCCTCATCCTCTTCTGCCATGAAGATCTGATGGTATCCTGAGTATGCATCAAGAAATGAAAGCAGATCACATCCGGCCGTGGAGTCAACAATCTGGTCAATGCGCGGCAAGGGAAATGGGTCTTTGGGACAAGCTTTATTAACATCGGTAAAGTCAATACAAAGCCTCCATTTCCCGTTTGCTTTGCGCACGACTACAGGATTGGCCAACCACGTAGGATGGAGCACTCCTCTGACAAGGCCTGCTGCTTCCAACTTCTTGATCTCTTCTGCAATGAATTCTTGGCGCTCCACTGCTTGTTTCCTGACTTTCTGCTTGACGGGCCGCGCGTGAGGACAAACGGCAAGATGGTGCTCAATTACTTTCCTGGGAACACCGGGGATGTCAGACGGTTACCATGCAAACACGTCGACGTTCGCCCGCAGGAAAGCAACGAGCGCACTTTCCTATTTGGGGTCGAGCGTGGCACTGATGGTGAAGGTACCACCAGTGCCGTCCTCCTTGGCGGACACCTTCTTGGTCTCTGGCGGAGCTGCCTTCGTCTTCTTACACTTGCCGGTGGAGCTCGATGGTGCGTCCTCGACGGTAGCGCAGCACTCCGAAGAGGTGCGCTTGCCGGAGTGGGCATCCGAGCTCTTGCCGGACATGGTCTTCTTCTTTCCCCCGGGAGCTTTAGCGGCAAGTGGCTTGCGATCCGCTGCGGCTGCTGCTTCCCGGTAAATCTTGTCGATACAGATAAGAGCATCTTTCCTGTCACCAGGGACAGAGATGATACTTATCGGACCTGGCATCTTGAGCACGTTGTAGGCATAGTGAGAGGCTGCCATGAACTTGGCGAGTGCTGGACGACCAAGTATCCCATTGTAGGGTAATGGGAAATTAGCGACGTCAAAAGTGACCCTCTCTGTCCTGAAATTCAATTCGCTGCCAAACGTCACCGGCAACATGATCTTCCCCTTCGGCTTGCTCCTTCCCGGGTTAATTCCTTGGAACGTGCCGGTCTCCTCGAGCTCGCTGTCGGGGATCTGGAGTTTCTGGAGTACCGCGGAGGAGATCAGATTCAAGCCGGCCCCGCCGTCAACTAGCATCTTTGTGACTTTGAGGTTGCGGATAGTTGGTGAAACCAATATCAGCAAGCACCCGACCGCAGTTATGCGATCAGGGTGGTCCTCAATATCAAAGACGATAGGCGTGCTGGACCACTTCAGAGGCTTGCATGACTTAACTGGTGGTTCTGCTGCATTAACTTCTCGCACCCACTATTTGAGCTAGCGGTGCGAAGTATGCAGAGAAGCACCGCCGTCAATGCACAGAACCTCTATGGCTTTCTGAAACTCCTGCTCGTCGGCCTCATCTTCGTCCATCTCTTCATCATCGTCTTCGTCTTCATCCTTGTCGCGGTCGCGGGGAGGTCTGTCTCCTTGCCGCTGTTTGGCCTTGCCGCGGCGTCCTCCCCGGCCGGGGCGCTTCTTGCCGGATCCTCTAGTACCTTCCTGGGCCTTCTCCTTGTCGCGTCGCTCGTACTCAGCTTTCTGCTGCTCGACAAGCTGCTCAACCTTCTTACAACTCTGGAGATCATGGCCCTTGGTGCGGTGGATCTTGCAATACTGCTTGTCGGAGCCGCCTTGCTTGTCGGCGGCCGCCACAGGTTCGGCTTCCTTGGCGCCACCTCCGTTGCCGGACTGCTCAACAGCTAGCACATCTTTGCCCTTCCTTCTCCTGTTGTTCCGCCGCCGGTTTTTCTTTACCGGGGCCGCATCTTCACTGTCAGATCCTCCTGCTCCTGTGTTCTCTCCGGGGAGTTTCCTCCCCTCCTCAGCACGTGCACACTTGTCGGCCAGGGCGTATAGCTCACTGACGTCTCTAATCTTGCACATTGCCATCCCCTCCCGCATCCGGCGGTTACGCATGTTCTGATGGAACACGCTGATAACCGCGGCAGGATGGACGTCTGGGATGTTGCGCTGCACTTGGCTGAACCTTTGAATGTACTTGTGCAGGGGCTCTCCTTCCTTCTGGGCGAGCAGATGAAGATCGCTCTCCTAGCCATGGGGCTTGTGGCCACCTGTAAAGGCGCCGACAAACTGATGGCACACATCCGCCCATGAGGAGATGGAGTTGTCCAGCAAGTGCATGAGCCAGGATCTGACATTGGGCTTGAGCACCAGTGGAAAGTAGTTGGCAAGGATCTTGTTGTCGCGCCCCCCGGCAGCTTGCACCGCGATGGTGTAGATGCTGAGGAACTCCGACGGATGCAAAATGCCGTCGTACTTCTCTCGTACGTCTGGCTTGAAGTTCTTTGTGCTGGGCCACTGGACTTGCCACAGCTCACAAGTGAACGCAGGGCAACCTACCGCGTACGGCAAGTCGCCTGGTTCCCCTGGCGCATGCATATCAACAGTGGGCCCAGCGCGCAGGTCTGACTGACGCCGCGCTTCTCTTCGGCGCTCGATGCGTGTACGAGCGTCTTCTTGTTGTCGTTCTTGAAGAACTTGGCGCTGATCGCGACGTGCTCATGGGTCTGATGATGCTGTAGAGTCAGTGTCGAGGTTGACCCGGCGAGTCGGCGATCTTGGCCTTCGGGGCGGGGAGTGCACGGTGGTTGCGCCCCCACCGGTCTTGTCGGCATCGTCTCGCGTCCGGCAATCTTGCCGCGGCTGCAACACATTCGGCTGCCGTGGAGTGTCGCCGTTGGCGAGGCCGATGAGACTCTGAATGGTGGCCCTCCAACCGTCGATCTTGTCCGCCGTTGGAGGGTAATCCAGGAGCAGTTGGGCTCGGGCCAACGCTTCTTTTGGAGTCTTCGGTGGCGGTGGCGAACGGTGCGAGAGGGATATGCTCGGACTTCTAACTATGTTAGAAGGAGCAGGATCCCGTCCAGGCGACCGCGTTTTTCTTGTGCCAGCAGGTTGACGTGCATGTTGGTCTTGAGCATCTCGAGATCCGCCAGCTCGATTTTGGTCCAACGAGCATATGGTACCGCGAGTACCATGACGCTGTTGATCCCGCACCTCTTGAGACGGGCGCGGTGCATGTATGGACGCCGAGGTTTGCGCGGCCTTGTCCTTGGACCTGGCGGCAGCGTGAGCTCCCTCGTCGGCGCCCGTTCCTCCGCAGGCGTCCACCCCACCACCCGTTTGCTCCGGTGGTGGTGGGATCGACGTGGACAGAGCAGCCACCTCCGAAGCCTTCTTCTTCGGTGGCATGTCGATGAAGATGATGAAGAAGATGAAGATCTGGCTTGCGTGAACGCCGGATCGGGTTCACATAACCTCGACGCCCCTACCTGGCGCGCCAAAGATGTCGTGGGAAACGAACACCTATGGGGCAGGGGCCCTTTTCGGTCCAGCGGGGGACGGATATTGCACGAAGAGCGGATCGAGGCGGAGCACGCGAGCGATTTTACCCAGCTTCGGAGCTCTCCGGAGAGATAATACTCCTACTGCTGCTTGTCGGATTATATTGTGTTCTTGCTCGGGAGCGTTGAGAGCTACAAAACCGAGCGTGAGTGTTTTCTGGTTTCGAACCCACTCTACATTGCGTATGGGCCTCCTTTTATATGCTCAAGGGGTCACCAACAGGTGGCAACGCATGCAAGGGTAGAAATGGAAAAGAGGTGCGGTAGGTGTACCTACTTGCACAGTGTATCATACCTAACCCTGACGGCAGGGGACAAAGGCGTTAAATGCCCGCCTGTGTCGCCCAAACAGTGCAGAAAAGTGACCGTTAGGGGTGCCACCGCTTGCCACGATGGCCATCTTGTCATCTCCTCTTGCCACCTCGCACCGCTTGGCTGCACAGCCTCTCGCCACGCGTGCCTGGAGTGGTCCCAGGGCGACACGTTGACGGATGTGCTGGAGCGTAGGTACAGAGTGGCATCCTGCCGCGGCAAGCATCTTGCCGTGGCCGTTGTCTTGTCGCGTCCGGAAGCTTGTCGCTCGCCGGGTCTTGCCGGGACGCGTAGCGCGTCGCGGCAAGTTTCTTGAGATGCCTTGGCTGGCCTTCCCGGCAAGCTGCTCTTGCCGGGGCTTTGTCCTTCCCGGCAAGCTCCTCTTGCCGGGGTCTTGTCTTCTCAGCTTGAACACTTTGTTCTTGAATGGCTCCAATAGAAAACACGGAGGATCTTGGCGGGCACCCGGCAAGCCTTGCCGCGGGGTGCTGCGACTGCCCGTGCACAAGTTCGGGATACTAAGGTACCCCTACTTTAGTACACCGACACCAGGAGTACCAACTATACCATGCTCCATTAAAAGAAACTATGTCAAAACTACTTTATGTGATCTTGGAGTCGGTGTTAGTGTTATGCCTCTCTCTTTATATCGTAGACTTGAATTGAATAAGTTGACA
Organism: Triticum dicoccoides; assembly: GCF_002162155.2. Lineage (NCBI taxonomy): Eukaryota > Viridiplantae > Streptophyta > Magnoliopsida > Poales > Poaceae > Triticum > Triticum dicoccoides. The sequence goes on from NC_041385.1 coordinate 619,857,327, forward strand.
CCTACTGAAATATCTTTGCAAGTGGATGATAAATCAACTCCTATAACTGTCGGTATTTGTGAGGATGTTCCTGTTGTTGTTGCAAACATCACTATCTTAATGGACTTTGTTATTCTTGATATTCCCGAGGACAATAGTATGTCGATTATCCTTGGTAGACCATTTTTGAATACTGCAGGGGCTGTTATTGATTGCAACAAAGGCAATGTCACTTTTCATGTTAATGGTAATGAGCATACGATACACTTTCCGAGGGAACGACCTCAAGTTCATAGTATCAATTCTATTGGAAAAATTCCATCAATTATTATTGGAGGTTTTGAATTTCCTCTTCCTACTATCAAGAAGAAATGTGATATACTTATTACTGGGATGTGCATATCCCCGTTGAGGTAACCTAGCGTTCTTCAAAATTTCTCCGGTTTCATGTTATTCGGAATGACTTTGTTAACAAGACTTGATCAACCTTGTTAGCGGATTCCTTTTGATGAGCATGAGATGGATGAAGTTAGAAAGAACAACCTTGTGTACCCTCTTTTTACTTTCTGTTATTAAGATTAAATAAAGCAAAAATAGTATTTTATGTCTGTTTACTGAATTATCCATGCAGTAAAAAATACCCCAAAAATAAAAGTTCTCCAAATGCCCTACAAATTAAATATGAGTTTTTCTGGAATATTTCAGAATATCTGGCACTGAGAACACAGCAGGGGAGCAAGCACCTGGCCACGAGGGTCAGGGGCGCGCCCTACCCCCCTGGGCGTGCCCCCTGCCTCGTGGGCCCAAGGTGGCCCCCCTCCACTTATTCCTGCACCCATACTCTTCTTCTTCCTCCCAAAAAAATCACTATACAGCTCAAGCACGAGTTCTAGCTCATCTTGCTTCCATTTTCAATCTCCTTGCTCAAAGCTCCATTCAGAAAACTGCTTTGGGGGATTGTTCTTTGGTATGTGACTCCTCCAATGGTCCAATAGTTTTTGTTCTAGTGCTTTATTCATTGCAAATTTTTGCTGCCTAGGTGACCTTGTGCTTGAGCTTGCATGTCAAATTTATATGGTCCCAAGTAGTTCTAATGCATGATATAGCCTCTATGGCACTTGTGGGAGTAGTTGTTATCAATTTTGTTGAGTTTGGTTCACTTTTATTTTGAGTTACTAAAATTTTCCAAAAAATTTTAGAGGAAGAAATATGTCTAGGAAAATGTACCGAGGTGGTTCTTCAAGGAAGCAAGAACCCAGGCTCGCAATACGTGAGCAGGACGATGAACCACTGAGGGAAGCTTACGTGTGGCCTTGTGAATGGCCGTCAGAGGAGTTTATGGTCAAAGCAGGCATCAAGGATGAATTTGATGCAGATGTGCGTAATGCTGATCTTGAGGACTTGACACAACATAAGTGCCCTCAATACTACCATTTGACTGATTCCTTTGTGAGAAGGTTTAAATTTACTTCTTCGCGCAATTCTGACAATGTCCTGTTTGATCTTTATGATAAATCATATACCATGGACCTAGAAGATTTTACTACTGCTTCTAAACTCCTGCAGTGGGGCAGTGTCAATGAACCTCGTAAATCTAAATATAAAGACTTTCTTGCTAGTATCACTATGGGAGAATCCAGAGAAATAGCACAAGCTACCATAGGGAGCATTCATTTTCCTCCTATACATTATGTTGCTCTCTTCATAGGTAGATGCATTAACGGTAAAGATGAGGCTTGTCACATGTGTGTTCCGAATCTTAGTGTTCTCAAGAGTGTTGTATTAGGTGATAAACAATATAACTTGGGGCAATTGTTGCACGTAGGTTGCATAATAATGGTTTAGATGGAGACTTGTTTGGAGGGATTTATGCAACTCGAGTGGCTAATTATCTTGGTATACCCGCACACGAAAATGATATGGAGTTGCCTCCCACTTATTTAGATTATAATGCCATGGTCAATCATCGTTCTCTTGAGAGGAATGAACAAATCCTCCAGTATCGACTAATCTTTGACAGACGTCGTGATGTCCATATTACTCTCCCCGCTCCTAATTTCTTTGACTATCAGGCAAAAAGAAGATATGTTATAACCAGGGAGGAGGCAAAAGAGTATGAGAGGAGGATGGAGGCAGCTCGCCTCCAGGCTGCAGCTCATGAGGCAATGGCTGTTGCATCCCAGTACGACCCCAGTTACAACTTCGGATATCCGCCAGGCCATCCATGGGCATAGACCAACTTAGGCCAAAAGCCTAATCTTGGGGGAGTACGTATTTCTCACCGACATTACATTTATGTTTACACACTCATTCTAGTTGTCGGTGCTCATACTTTTTGATTGTACTATCCATGCTAGTTTATGTTCTTTTTCTCGCTTTCTTCTTGTGTGTTTGATAAACCTTAAGAAAAACAACAAAATTAGTGATAGCATTTAGCTAGTCTACTTTCCACGCTTGTAGTAGTAATTAAAAGAAAACCCAAAAAGATTTCTCGTTCTTCTTTTCCTTGTTGGGAGCTTTCCCGTGTAAATAGTTTTATTTCTATTCTTAACTTTGGGGGTCGAAAGGAGAAGACCATAATGAAAATGTTAAGTGGCTCTTACATGCATTATTGTTGATTTAACCAAGAGCCCATATTACCTTGTCTTCTCCCTTGAATTGAATGCTTGCAGATTCTAGCTTAGTCCAATGCACGTGCACTATTATTATTATCCACACCGTTTGGTCGTGCAAGTGAAAGGCAATAATGACAATATATGATGGATTGATTGAGATGAGAGAAGCTGGTATGAACTCGACCTATCTTGTTTTTGTAAATATGATTAGTTCATAGTTCCCGATTCAGCCCATTATGAATAAACATGTTTGCAATGACAATTAGAGATTATAGTTGCTTATGCCATGCTTAATTAGCTAGGAGCTTATAATGGTTTACCTTGCATGCCAACATGCTATTAAAATGGTTGTGATGTGGTATGATAGGGTGTTATCCTCCTTTGAATGATTTTAGTGACTTGACTTGGCACATGTTCACACATGTAGTTGAAACAAAATCAACATAGCCTTCACGATATTTATGTTCATGGTGGATTATATCCTACTCATGCTTGCACTCAGTGTTGATTAATTTTAATGCATGTTCGTGACTGTTGTCGCTATCTAGTTGGTCGCTTATCAGTCTCTTTCTAGCCTTCACTTGTACTAAGCAGGAATACTGCTTGTGCATGCAAACTCCATAGACCCCAAAGTTATTCCATATGAGTCCACCATACCTTCCTATATGCGGTATCTACCTTCCATTCCAAGTAAATTTGTATGTGCCAAACTCCAAACCCTTCAAATGAAATTATGTTTTGTATGCTCGAACAGCTCATGTATCAACTAGGGTTGTCTGTATCTTCCATGTTAGGCGGGTTATTCTCAAGAGGAGTGGACTCTGCTCCTCATTCATGAGAAAATGGCTAGTCACCGGGATGCCCAGCCCAATGCTGAAATCAAATCAAAATAATTAAAAACAAAACTCCCCCAGGATTGTTGTTAGTTGGAGGCACCCGTTGTTTCAGGCAAGCCATGGATTGATGCTTGTTGGTGGAGGGGGAGTAAAAACTTTACCATTCTGTTTGGGAACCGCCTATAATGTGTGTAGCATGGAAGATATCGAGATCGCTTGGTTGTTATGTTGACAGTGAAACTATACCGCTCAAAATGTTATTTATCTCTATTTCAAAATCGAGCTCTGGAACCTCTACAAATCACTGCTTCCCTCTGCGAACGGCCTATCTATTTACTTGGACGATGACTAGGGTGATTCCTAGCATCGAGAGGTAGGATGGGTGTGTACCGGTTAGCTGTGTTTTCTTCCGAAATACCATAAACGGAACTAGTCCTTCGTGACTACGGAAATCCGTTGGATGTGGGAAAAATTTTGTACAAACTCTGCAGAGTCATATATTCCTCCAAATCATCTCTTCCATGTCAAGTTTCGTTCCATCTTATCCTAATCAATTGTCAGCTTTGATGACAGAGACTCCGGTGGATCGCATAAGTGCTAAGTCCAATTGAATGATTGTCCCTGTGGATGGACTAACCCGTTTATTCTCATGGATTGAATGTTTATTATGAGTATTGTTTACTGGTGAATTTAAAGCCCTTTCTGCGATGTCGCTCAGACGTCCGACTGTGGCATTTCATTTAAAGCCCTTTCTGCGATGTCGCTCAGACGTCCGACTGTGGCATTTCTTTTAAAGCCCTTTCTGCGATGTCGCTCAGACGTCCGACTGTGGCATTTCATTTAAAGCCCTTTCTGCGATGTCGCTCAGACGTCCGACTGTGGCATTACTTTTAAAGCCCTTTCTGCGATGTCGCTCAGACGTCCGACTGTGGCATTACTTTTAAAGCCCTTTCTGTGATGTCGCTCAGACATCCGACTGTGGCATTTCTTTTAAAGCCCTTTATGTGGTGTCGCTAAGATGCCCGACTGTGGCATCATTCACCTTTCGAGGCGTTGCTTCAGACACCCGATCGGTCCTTATTTATGTTCTGTGGAATTTCAGGCGGACTACCGCCGTATCCCTTTTTACTTACCCGTTAAGCCAATTTTATTTATTGTGCATTAAGGAATTAATCATGTTGCATCCATGCACGCATTTGTTATATCTTACGTCTGAACTGTCTTGCGAGTACTTTCAAAGTACTCACTGGCTTGTTGATTTGGCCAGATGCTGACGAAGGCGATCTTATGGATGAAGAGTTCGATAGCGAGTCCGACACTTAGAGGAGTCCCAGTCAGTCTCGTGCGACCCTGGATTTGGTCACTGTTTTATATCCGCTTCCGCTACCAAATAAATTTATCGAGCCTCACCTCGACGTTCGATGAAATGATAAGTCTTGTATTTCCCTTCCCGCTGTGCTTTTCCACCACCAACCTATCCATGAGTCAGTAGTATGTCTCCACACCACTGTGTCCTGTCCGCCATTATGTATGATTATTGGCGTGCTTGTAATAATTTGGTTGAGCGACCGCATTTCAACCCTGTAATATATTTTATGCTACTGGCTTATTGTCTCAAGAAATTGTCTACCAGTGAGGAGGATTTCTCTCATACTGGACTCAAAAGACTGGTTTATCAATAAATATTTTTATTGGAAAACCGGCCGTGACACACGGGAGGGTAGGACAAAAGATGTCATGCAAGTTCTTCTCCATAAGCACGTATGACTATATTTGGAATACATGCCTACATTACATTGATGAACTGGAGCTAGTTCTGTGTCACCCTATGTTATAACTATTACATGAGGAATCGCATCCGACATAGTTATCCATCACTGATCCAATGCCTATGAGCTTTTCACATATTGTTCTTTGCTTAGTTACTTTACCGTTTCCACTGTTACAATTACTACAAAACTGCTACTACTTTTGCTACCGTTACTGTTACTTCCATACTACTTTGCTACTAAAAACTTTGCTGCAGATACTAAGTTATCCAGGTGTGATTGAATTGACAACTCAACTGCGAATACTTGAGAATATTCTTTGGCTCCCCTTTTGTTGAATCAATAAATTTGGGTTGAATACTCTACCCTCAAAAATTGTTGCGATCCCCTATACTTGTGGATTATCAATTGCGTAGAAGCATTTGAAATACTTAAGAAAGCTTTGATTTATGCACCTATTGTTCAGCCACCTGATTGGAATTTACCTTTTGAAATCATGTGTGATGCTAGTGATTATGTCGTAGGTGTTGTTCTAGGACAAAGAGTTGATAAGAAACTAAATGTTATTCAATATGCTAGTAAAACTCTAGACAGTGCCCAGAGAAATTATGCTACTACTGAAACAGAATTCTTAGCAGTTGTATTTGCTTGTGCTAAGTTTAGACCTTATATTGTTGTTTCTAAAGTAACTGTTCACACTGATCATGTTGCTATTAAATATCTTATGGAAAAGAAAGATGCTAAACCTAGACTTATTAGATGGGTTCTCTTGCTACAAGAATTTGATTTGCATATTATTGATAGAAAGGGAGCTGAGAACCTCGTTGCAGACAATTTGTCTAGGTTAGAGAATGTTCTTGATGACCCACTACCTATTGATGATAACTTTCCTGATGAACAATTAGCTGTCATAAATACTTCTCATACTGCTCCATGGTATGCCAATTATGCTAATTACATTGTTGCTAAATTCATACCACCTAGTTTCACATACCAGCAAAGGAAAAGTTTTTCTATGATTTAAGACATTACTTCTGGGATGACCCACACCTTTATAAAGAAGGAGTAGATGGTGTTATTAGACGTTGTGTACCTGAGCATGAACGGGAACAGATCCTATGCAAGTGTCACTCCGAGGCATATGGAGGACACCACGCTAGAGATAGAACTGCACATAAGGTATTGCAATCTAGTTTTTATTGGCCTACTCTCTTCAAGGATGCCTGTAAGTTTGTCTTGTCTTGCGATGAATGTCAAAGAATTTGTAATATTAGTAGACGTCAAGAAATGCCTATGAATTATTCTCTTGTTATTGAACCATTTAATGTTTGGGGCTTTGATTATATGGGACCGTTTCCTTCCTCTAATTGGTATACACATATTTTAGTTGCTGTTGATTATGTTACTAAGTGGGTAGAAGCTATTCCAACTAGTAGTGTTGATCATAACACCTCTATTAAGATGCTTAAAGAAGTTATTTTTCCGAGGTTTGGAGTCCCTAGATATTTAATGACTGATGGTGGTTCACATTTTATTCATGGTGCTTTCCGTAAAATGCTTGCTAAGTATGATGTTAATCACAGAATTGCATCTCCATATCACCCACAGTCTAGTGGCCAAGTAGAATTGAGTAATAGAGAGCTTAAATTAATTTTGCAAAAGACTGTTAATAGATCTAGAAAGAATTGGTCCAAGAAACTTGATGATGCATTATGGGCATATAGAACTGCATATAAAAACCCCATGGGTATGTCTCCCTATAAAATGGTTTATGAAAAAGCATGTCACTTACCTCTCGAACTAGAACATAAGGCATATTGGGCCATTAAAGAGCTCAATTATGATTTCAAACTTGCCGGTGAGAAGAGGTTATTGACATCAGCTCACTTGATGAATGGAGAACCCAATCCTATGAGAATGCCAAACTGTTTAAGTAAAAGGTTAAAAGATGGCATGACAAAAGGATACAAAAGCGTGAGTTAATGTAGGTGATTATGTGTTGCTATAAACTCTTGTTTAAGATTTTTTGCAGGAAAACTTCTCTCTAAATGGGAAGGCCCTTACGTTATCGAGGAGGTCTATCGTTCCGGTGGCATAAAAATCAACAACTTCGAAGGCACAAACCCGAAGGTGGTTAACGGTTAAAGGATCAAACATTATATCTCAGGTAATCCTATAAATGTTGAAACTAATGTTATTGAAACCGCAACCCCGGAGGAATACATAAGGGACACTTTCCAGAACGTTTCAGACTCTGAAAAGGAATAGGTATGTGGTACGGTAAGTAAACCGACTCCAAAACAGTTCTAATAGCAATTTTTCGCCGTTTTGGAATATTAAAAAAAAGAAAATAAGTAGTCCGGGAAGAACACAAGGCGTCCACGAGGGTGGAGGGCGCGCCCTACCCCCTAGGCGTGCCACCCTGCCTCGTGGGCACCTCATGTGCTCTACGGACTCTATTTTCTTGCACAGTACTTCTTTTGGTCGGTAAAAATTCAGTATATAATCTCCCGAAGGTTTTGACCACCGTATCATGCAAATACCCTATGTCTTTGTTTCGAGCTGTTTTCTGTCAGATTTGTCAAGGCCAAGCATCATGTCGTCACCCTCCTCCAACAATGAAGGCAACAATGCTTGGCTGATGAAGATGGAGCTGAAGAGAGAAGAATCTGGGGAGATCAACAAGGATGATATGATCAAGAAGGTCATGGAGGATCAAGCTCTAGCGGCAGAAGAAGAAGACATCCAACCTCTTCCCGACCTCTTTACCCCAACTGAGATTGAAGCTTTGAAGATGATTGAGTTAGCTCACATACAAAACAAGTATCTCACACATGAAAATATTTTGTTGAATGATCATATCGCCGCACTCAAGGGCATTATCTGCAAATTGGAAGAGCTCCTACGCTCGATGTGCGACTATCCATCATCATCACCACCTTCTTCACCAGCAAAGGAGACATAATCATATGGGTATGGGAACTCCCCTTGGCAACTGCCAAGCTTGGGGGAGGTGCCCCGGTATCGTATCACCATCACACTCCTATCTTTACCGTTTTACCTAGTTCGATCCTTTTAGCAATATCTTCATCTAGTAGAATAAAGTTTTGGTATGATTTAGTTTCGATTTTTTGCTTTATGATCCCCGATGTAATCGAGTCCGTCAGCTATATATAATAAAGATTAGTGTTGAGTCAAGGGCTTTGCTATCTTGCTATAATCTTGAGGGAATAAAAGAGAATGAAAGAATAAAAAGAACTAAAAGGGATCATATGGATCTTATGGAGAGTAATGACTTCACATATAAAGCGTATGATGAATAAAAGTTGTTGAGAGTTGGCAAACATAGTTTTGGTCATTGTTGCAATTAATAGGAAGTAATAAAGAAAGAGAGGTTTTCACATATAAATATACTATCTTAGACATCTTTTATGATTGTGAGCACTCATTACAATATGACATGCTAAAGAGTTGATGTTGGACAAGGAAGACAACGTAATGGGTTACATTTTCTTATATCTGAAATAAAGTATATTGTCGTGGATCATCCAACATGTTGAGCTTGCATTTCCCCCTCATGCTAGCCAAACTCCTTGCACCAAGTAGAGATACTACTTGTGCTTCCATATATCCTTAAACCCAGTTTTGCCATGAGAGTCCACCATATCTACCTATGGATTGAGTAAGATCCTTCAAGTAAGTTGTCATGTTGCATGCAATAAAAATTGATCCTAAATATGTATGACTTATTAGTGTGGAGAAAATAATCTTTATACGATCTTGTGATGTGGACGTAATAAAAGCGACGGACTGCATAATAAAGGTCCATATCACAAGTGGCAATATAAAGTGACGTTCTTTTGTATTAAGATTTCGTGCATTCAACCAAAAAGCACATGACAACCTCTGCTTCCCTCTACGAAGGGCCTATCTTTTACATTTGTCTTATACATTACGCAAGAGTCATGGTGATCTTCACCTTTACTTTTTACATTGTATCCTTTGGCAAGAACCTTGTGTTGGAAAGATCCTGATATATATATATATATATATATATATATATATATATATATATATATATATATATATATATATATATATATCCAATTGGATGTAAGTTGGCATGAACTATTATTGTTGACATTACCCTTGAGGTAAAAGGTTGGGAGGCAACACTATAAGCCCCTATCTTTCTCTGTGTCCGATTAAAACTTCATACCCATAAGTATTGCGTGAGTGTTAGCAATTGTGAAAGACTAGATGATAGTTGAGTATGTGGACTTGCTGAAAAGCTCTTATATTGAATCTTTTCGATGTTATGATAAATTGCAATTGCTTCAATGACCGAGATTATAGTTTGTTTGTTTTCAATGAAGTTTCTAATTCATACTTGGCATTGTGAATAGATTGTTATGTTAGCATAAGAAATCATATGACAATATATATATGTTGTTGTTATAAGAATGATCATGATGCCCTCATGTCCGTATTTTATTTTATCGACACCTCTATCTCTAAACATGTGGACATATTTTTCGATTTCGGCTTCCGCTTGAGGACAAGCGAGGTCTAAGCTTGGGGAAGTTGATACGTCCATTTTGCATCATGCTTTTCTATCGATATTTATTGCATAATGGGCTGTTATTACACGTTATGTCACAATACTTATGCCTATTATCTCTTATTTTACAAGGTTTACATGAAGAGGGAGAATGCTGGCAGCTGGAATTCTGGGCTGGAAAAGGAGCAAATATTAGAGACCTATTCTGCACAACTCCAAAAGTCCTGAAACTCCACGAAAGTCATTTTTGGATTTAATAAAAAATACTGAGCAGAAGAAATACAAGAGGGGGGCCACCCACCATCCACGAGGGGGGGCGCCCTACCCCCTGGGGGCGCCCCCTGCCTTGTGGGACCCCTGGCAGCCTTTTGGTGACCATCTTCTGCTATATGAAGTCTTTTACCCTGAAAAAAAATCATAAGCAAGCTTTCAGGACGAAACTCTGCCACCACGAGGCGGAACCTTGGCGGAACCAATCTAGGGCTTCGGCGGAGCTGTTATGCCGGGGAAACTTCCCTCCGGGAGGGGGAAATCATCGCCATCGTCATCATCATCGATCCTCTCATCGGGGGGGGTCAATCTCCATCAACATCTTCACCAGCACCATCTCCTCTCAAACCCTAGTTCATCTCTTGTAGCCAATCTTTGTCTCAAAACCTCAGATTGGTACCTATGGGTTGCTAGTAGTGTTGATTACTCCTTGTAGTTGATGCTAGTTGGTTTATTCGGTGGAAGATCATATGTTCAGATCGTTAATGCATATTAATTCCCCTTTGATTACATTACTTTTTGCTAAATTTTGCCACTGATATTTTGAGTTGAGAAGCCTTTGCCAAGCTACACTTTTTACTACCAATAAGTCCAGGTCCCGGCTCTACTGATTCCTAGTTATCGCTCCGTGCAATCTTCATCGGTAGTTTGAAGCCAACACCAACACGCTGATCACCAGTTGTTGCATTGGTAAGAACAAGTAAGAATTTGATACTAAGCTTGAGTGTGAGCGATTTTTCTCCACCACGTCCTACTTGATAGGGTTTATACACTGTGTTTTTCTCTTTCGCTAACAATGGCACAGGATCGACCCACACTTGAGGGCCTCACCTCGAATGTGAAAGTCACCAGCGAGCGTCTCGCCCAACTAGAGGGTGCTCAGATTGCGGCCGAATAGAGGATCAAAGCTATAGAAGATGCAAAGGGTGTTGCGAACACACAATTAAAGAACATTTTATCACGTCTGGATGAGTTGCAGACTCCACTCTCCATCACCACAATGACCGTGCTCATCAACAAATGTGTTTCAACCGTCAAGGTATGGCACGAGGTCCACCCAGGTATGATGTTCGAGATTAAGACCACTCTATTGCTAAAATTAAATTTACTATGCCTGCTTTCAATGGTAAATATAATCCAGATGTTTATCTTGATTGGGAACTTTCTGTTGAAAAAAATTTTGCATGTCATGATATTCCTGAGTACCAAAGAGTTAAGGTAGCCACTAGTGAATTTACAAACTTTGCTTCCATGTGGTGGAGCGAATATTGTCATATTAATGCGAATAATATACCTACTACTTGGGATGCTTTAAAATGAGCTATGCGGCAGTGTTATGTTCCTTCATATTATACTCGTGATAAACTAAATGAATTGCAACATTTAATACAGGGTAGCAGTACTGTAGAGGATTATTATCAAGAATTGCAAATTGGCTTAGTGTGATGTGGATTAGTTGAAACCGAAGATGCTATGATGGCTATATTTTTAGGTGGTTTGAATCGTGATATTTAGGATATCTTGAACTATAATGAGTATAATTATATTACTTGTTTGTTTCATTTTGCTTGTAAAGCTGGAAGGGAAGTATAGGGACGACACAACAAAGGACGAGGTAACTTTTCTGCAGGTCGCCGCTCATCATGGATACCCTCTCCTACTGTTCCATCTACTACTGAGTCTACACCACCTATCTTTAACAATGGTGCACACCCATCAAGTTCAAAATCAGCACCACAATTAGCTGAGGCTTCAAAAGCAATTTCTTTAGCACCCACCACTTCGTGTGGACGCACAAGGGACATGAAGTGTCATATATGCAAAGGTGGCGGGCACTTAATGAAGAATTGCCCAAATAAACGAACATTCATTGTGCGGAAAGATGGTGAGTACTCCTCTGCTAGTGATTTGGATGAAGATACTCGTGCTATGCTTGCCACTAATAATGCAGGTGACACTAAGGAGCATTACACGGAGGAGATACATATTAATGTTGCTATGGCAGATAAATACCCAAGCCTTGTAACCATGCGAGTACTTAGTGCCAAGATGGGGCATGCCGAGATGCCTCAACGCCATAATCTTTTTCAAACTAAGTTTGTTGTCAAAGGGCATTCTGTTCGTGTAATCATTGATCATGGAAGTTGTAATAATTTTGCGAGTATTGAGATGGTAGAGAAGCTTGGCCTCACCACTACAAGACATTCCCATCCATATAACATCCAATAGTTCAACGACTGTGGTAAGTTGAAGGTACCATGTCGTGTGAGAGTACACTTTACTCTTGGTTCATATCATGATTACATTGACTGCGATGTCATACCTATGCAAGCTTGTTCTTTATTGTTAGGTCAACCTTGGCAATATGATAATAGTGTTACCCATCATGGTAGAACAAATTCATATACTATCGTGTTTGAAGGAAAAACCATCAACTTGCTTCCTATGACACCTAATGAAATAATAAATGATGAGAAAGCTAAATCATCAGATCGTATTACGCACACTATGCTTGCCATCAATTATGAATTTTTTCCATTAAATGTCCCAACTTGTGCTCTGGATATACCATGCACACGAATTGTTAATTTGCATCCATATCATTCATATATATAATATGTGTGGGATGAAATTTGTCATGATATTCATAATGGCGTTATTAAAAAATTGTCACACCCTCATGCGCTAGTGCCTTTGGAATGACCTATATATGTTGCATCTATTCTTGCTTTCCTCTATGATGTGTTTCAGATAAATGAAAGACGAGGATGGATTTGTTTTCAAGAAAGGGTGGATGATGTGGGCACAGACACCATAGATACTTCTACAAATATTACACTAGATATTTCTCGCGTAATTTCTATTGATAATTCTATAATATTAAATTTTATTCTCGGGGACAAAAATACTACACATTATTGTGTTTTATGCAGAATTATTGGAAACTGTTGGGAAACGTAGCATGCAATTTCAAAAAAATTCCTATGCTCACACAAGATCTATCTAAGGGATGCATAGCAATGAGAGGGGAGAGTGTGTCCACATACCCTCGTAGACCGAAAGCGGAAGTGTTAACTATAACGCGGTTGATGTAGTCGAACGTCTTCTCGAATCAACCGATCAAGTACCAAACGTGCGGCACCTCCGAGTTCTGCACACGTTCAGCTCGATGATGTCCCTCGAACTCTTTATCTAGCAGAGTGTCGATGGAGTCTATGATTTCCATCAGCACGACGTCGTGATGACGGTGTTGGTTATGTGATCCGCGCAGGGCTTCGCCTAAGCACTACGATGATACTATCGGAGGAGTAAACGATGGAGGGGGCAGCACAAACGGGTAAGACAATGTTCTGCCTTCGGGGTGCCCCCCTGCCCCGTATATAAAGGAGGGAGGATGAGGCCTGCCACCAGGGGCATGCGCCATGGGGGGAGTCCTACTAGGACTCCACTCCTAGTAGCATTCGCTCCCCCCCCCTTTTTCCTTCTTTCCGGAGTAGCAAAGGGGGAAAGGGAGAGGGAGTATGAGACAAAAAGGGGGGCGTCGTCCCCTTCCCTACTCCAATTCGGACTCCCATGGGAGGGGAGGAGGGGCGCGGCCACCCCTTGTGGGTTGTCCCCTCTCTCTCCCGTGGCCCATGTTGGCCCATTACTGCCCCGGGGGATTCCGGTAACCTCCCGGTACTCCGAAAAATATTCAAAACATCCCAAAACCATTCTGGTGTCCGAATGTAACCTTCCAATATACCAATCTTCATCTCTCGACCATTTCGAGACTCCTCGTCATGTCCGTGATCTCATCCGAGACTCCGAACAAACTTCGGTCACCAAAACACATAACTCATATAATACCAATCATCATCGAATGTTAAGCATGCGGACCCTACGGGTTCGAGAACTATGTAGACATGAACGAGACACCTCTCCGGTCAATAACCACTAGTGGAACCTGGACGCTCATATTGGTTCCCACATATTCTATGAAGATCTTTATCGGTCGAACCGCAATGTCAACATAGTTATTCCCTTTGTCATCGGTATGTTACTTACCCGAGATTCAATCGTTGGTATCTCTATACCTAGTTCAATATCATTATCGGCAAGTCTATTGACTCATTCTGTAGTGCATCATCCCATACTAACTCATTAGTCACATTGCCTGCAAGGCTTCATATTATGTGCATTACCGAGAGGGCCTAGAGATACCTCTCCGATACTCGGAGTGACAAATCCTAATCTCGATCTATGCCAACCCAACAAACACCTTCGGAGATACATGTAGAGAATCTTTATAATCACCCAGTTACGTTGTGACGTTTGATATTAAACAAGGCATTCCTCCGGTGTCCGGGAGTTGCATAATCTCATAGTCGGAGGAATATATATTTGACTCGAACAAAGCAGTAGCAATAAAACTGAACGATCATTATGCTAAGCTAACAGATGGGTCTTGCCCATCACATCATTTCACTAATAATGTGATCCTATTATCAAATGACAACTCATGTCCACGGCTAGGACACTTAATAATCATTGATCAACGAGCTAGTCTAGTAGAGGCATACTAGGGACACGTTGTTTTGTCTATGTATTCACACATGTATCCAGTTTCCGGTTAATACAATTCTAGCATGAATAATAAACATTTATCATGAATAAGGAAATATAAAATAACAACTTTATGATTGCCTATCGGGCATATTTCCTTCAGTCTCCCACTTGCACTAGAGTCAATAATCTAGATTACATTGTAATGAATCTAACACCCATGGAGTCTTGGTGTTGCTCGTGGAAGAGGCTTAGTCAACGGGTCTGCAATAGTCAGATCTGTATGTATTTTGCAAATCTCTATGTCTCCCTCCTTGACCAAATCTCGGATGGAGTTGAAGCGTCTCTTGATGTGTTTGGTATTTTTGTGAAATCTTGATTCCTTCGCCAAGGCAATTGCTCTAGTATTGTCACAAAAGATTTTCATTGGACCCGATGCACTAGGTATTACACCTAGATCGGATATGAACTTCTTCATCCAAACTCCTTCATTTGCTGCTTCCGAAGTAGCTATGTACTCTGCTTCACACGTAGATCCCGCCACAACGCTTTGCTTGGAACTGCACCAACTGACAGCTCCACCGTTCAATAAAAATATGTATCCGTATTGTGACTCAGAGTCATCTGGATCAGTGTCAAAGCTAGCATCGATGTAACCATTTACGACAAGCTCTTTGTCACCTCCATAAACGATAAACATATCCCTAGTCCTTTTCAGTTACTATAGGACGTTCTTGACCGCTGTCTAGTGATCCACTCCTGGATTACTTTGGTACCTACCTGCTAAACTTATAGCAAGGCACACATCAGGTCTGGTACACAGCATAGCATACATGATAGAACATATGGCTAAGGCATAGGGAATGACTTCCATTTTCTCTCTATCTTCTGCAGTGGTTGGACATTGAGTCTGACTCAACTTCACACCTTGTAACACAGGCAAGAACCCTTTCTTTGACTGATCCATTTTGAACTTCTTCAAAACTTTATCAAGGTATGTACTTTGTGAAATTCCTATAAAGCGTTTTGATCTATCTCTATAGATCTTGATGCCCAATATGTAAGCAGCTTCACCGAGGTCTTTCATTGAAAAACTCTTATTCAAGTATCCTTTTATGCTATCCAGAAATTCTACACCATTTCCAATCAACAATATGTCATCCACATATAATATTAGAAATGCTATAGAGCTCCCACTCACTTTCTAGTAAATACAGGCTTCTCCAAAAGTCTGCATAAAACCATATGCTTTGATCACCTCATCAAAGTGTATATTCCAACTCCTAGATGCTTGCACCAGTCCATAGATGGATCGCTGGAGCTTGCACACTTTGTTAGCACCTTTAGGATTGACAAAACCTTCTAATTGCACCATATACAACTCTTCTTTAAGAAATTCATTAAGGAATGCAGTTTTGACATCCATTTGCTAGATTTCATCATCAAAAAATGCGGCGATTGCTAACATGATTCAGACATACATAAGCATCGCTATGGGTGAGAATGTCTCATTGTGTCAACTCCTTGAACTTGTTGAAAACCCTGTGCAACAAGTCGAGCTTTATAGACAGTAAGATTACCATCAGCATCAGTCTTCTTCTTGAAGATCCATTTATTCTCTATGGGTCGCCGATCATCGGGCAGATCCACCAAAGTCCACACTTTGTTCTCATACATGGATCCTATCTCAGATTTCATGGCTTCAAGCCATTTATCGGAATCTGGGATCATCATAGCATCTTCATAGTTCATAGGTTCGTCATGATCAAGTAGCATGACTTCCAAAACAGGATTACTATACCACTCTGGTGTGGATCGTGCTCTGCCAGAACTACGAGGTTCTGTAGTAACTTGATCTGAAGTTTGATGATCTCTATCATTAGCTTCCTCTCCAATTGGTGTAGGAATCACGGGAACAGATTTCTCTGATGAGCTATCTTCCAAATTGAGAGCAGGTACAATTACCTCATCTAGTTCTACTTTCCTCCCACTCACTTCTTTCAAGAGAAACTCCTTCTCTAGAAAGGTTCCATTCTTAGCAACAAAAATCTTGCCTTCGGACTTGTGGTAGAACGTGTACCCAACTGTTTCTTTAGGGTAAGCTATGAAGACACATTTCTTCGATTTGGGTTCGACCTTATCAGGCGGAAGCCTTTTCACATAAGCATCACATCCCCAAACTTTGAGAAACGACAGCTTAGGTTTGTTGCCAAACCACACAACATACGGTGTCGTCTCAACGGATTTTGACGGTGCCATGTTTAAAGTGAATGCAGCTCTCTCTAATGCATAACCCCAAAACGATAGTGGTAAATCGGTAAGAGACATCATAGATCGCACCATATCAAATAAAGTGTGGTTACAATGTTTGGACACACCATTATGCTGTGGTGTTCCTGGTGGCGTGAGCTATGAAACTATTCCACACTGTATTAAATGAAGGCCAAACTCGTAACTCAAATATTCTACTCCACGATCAGATCATGGAAACTTTATTTTCTTGTTACGATGATTCTCCACTTAACTCTGAAATTCCTTGAACTTTTCAAATGTTTCAGACTTGTGTTTCATTAAGTAGATATACCCATACCTTCTCAAAACATCTGTGAAGGTCAGAAAATAACGATACCCGCCACGAGCAACAACACTCATTGGACCGCATACATCAGTATGTATTATTTCCAATAAGTCAGTAGCTCGTTCCAATGTTCTGGAGAACGGAATTTTAATCATCTTGCCCGTAAGGCACGGTTCACAAGTATCAAATGATTCATAATCAAGTGATTCCAAAAGTACATCTTTATGGAGTTTCTTCATGCAGTTTACACTGATATGACCCAAACGGCAGTACCACAAATAAGTTGCACCATCATTATCAACTTTACATCTTTTGGCATCAATATTATGAATATGTGTATCATCACGATCAAGATTCAACAGAAATAGACCACTCTTCAAGGGTGCATGACCATAAAAGATATTATTCATAAAAATAGAACAACCATTATTCTTTTATTTAAATGAATAACCGTTTTGCACTAAACAAGATCCGGATATAATGTTCATGCTCAACGTTGGCACCAAATAACAATTATTTAGGTCTAAAACTAATCCCGAAGGTAGATGTAGAGGTAGCATGCCGACGGTGATCACATTAACCTTGGAACCATTTTCCACGCGCATCATCACCTCATCCTTAGCCAATCTTCATTTAATTCATAGTCCCTGCTTCGAGTCACAAATATGAGCAGGTATCAAATACCCAGGCACTACTACGAGAATTAGTAAGGTACACATCAATAACATGTATATCACATTGTCGCGGGAAACCACGACCACCTATGGGACCGGGACGGCCCCTTGCTGGTTTGGCAGGGGGGAGTCACGTTACACAAAGAGCAGACCAACGCAAGGCAGCGCGGCAGGGATCACACAGGCAGTTTTACCCAGGTTCGGGCCGCCGCAAGGAGTAAAAGCCTACTCCTGCTTTGGTGGATTGATTGGGAAAAGGTGGTGATGGTGCATAGTATACTTGCCCGGCAAGGTTGCTTCAGGGCAGCGGCGACTACGCACGTACGGGTGTGTGAGTGATCTAAACCTCTAACCCCTTGAATCGGTTCCATGGATCTCCTTTTATAGACCAAGGGGTTACCACAGTGGAAAATTAGACATTAGACACTGATATGATAGCAAACAGTGCTATCATACCTAACTCTGCAGGTTGACAGCGTGCATTTAATGCGCCGCTTAGTGTCACATCATTGGTCGCCCGGCAAGGCTTGCGGGGCTAATTTGCCAGCTCCATGCATGCTCGCTTGACACGTCTCTGGACGGGTGTCATTTGTGGGTTCACTTGGTAGGAAGTGGCCGCCATGTGGCGAATTGCTGCCACTTAATCATCCTGCGTCTTGACATCACACCGATCCATGACATGGGTCGTGGTGGAGCAGTCGGTGGGGTGATCTGGTCTCCGCAAGTCTCGACAGGCTCTGCCGGGACGCCTTGGTCCTCTTCTTATGGGGGTGGCCTCGCCCCTTGTCGGGCTCGCCTGCCTGGCAAGGGATGCCTATTCCTTGGTTATATTTAGCTCTTCTGCATTATCCTTGGTTTTCTTGATCCGTTAACTGGTTCTTCAAGTCTCTTGGTCCCTTGCTCTGGTGCTCCATCTTTCGCTTGTCCACGCACGAGTCAGAGGAAAACATGTACCCATGTATAGCTTCCCCAACATAAGCCCCCGGACCTGAGCCATATGTGTCGCTGGGCACGTAGGGTTAGGTCCCAAACCATGTGCGGACACGTGGCAGGAAAGGGCTGTGTGCGCCTGTTCGCCATGATGACCAGTCAATCCAATGTCCACCTCGCGTTATAATTGCGTGTTGTGGGGTCGTGGGACTGTAGCAGTTAAGGTAAAACGGTAAGTTTCTGAAGCGTCACGACCCCGTTCCGCGTCCCTCTCCAAAGAGCAGAAAAAGTGGAGCGACGCTATCCATCTGTTATCTGCCCTGCTCCCTCATCTTCTTCCTCCGCAAGCCAAGCAGCAGTTCCCCTCCTTTCCCTCCCGCCTCAGTTCTTCTCACTGCTACTGCCGGAATGGGAAACAAGCCCGCAGATAAGAAAAAGCAGTAGACCGCGGTGAAGGAAGCCGCCGCCAAGGGGAGTAAAAGAGGGGCGGAGCTGAGAAGGAAGCGGAGCGAACATGTCGTCTTCACTCCATCAAATCTGTGCGGCCCCGTCCTCCTGGCAATATATGGGTATCTGTGCGGGAGGCCCGTTGAGAAGGGGCAAGGGGCGCCGGCAGTCATCGTGGCGGGGAAGGAGGTACCGCAGAACTCTTACTATTTCTTCTGCGCCTATTTTATCTGCAGTCTCTTCCCTCCCTTCTCTGGATTCTTCGAGGCAATCAGGAACACCTATGGGTTCCATCTTTTGGATTTTACGCCAAATGCAATGGCGACCATGGCTATCTTCGCCCATCTGTGCAAGAACTTTGTCGGAGTCAAGCCCAATGTGGATCTATTCCGCCACTGTTTTGTTCCGCAGGTGGAGAGCAAAGCATATCGCTCCGGGGTTATCAGCTAGATGCCGCGTGTGGTGAGGTAGCTTTGGGATTACCTTCTCGGGAATCAACGGGAAAGGTGGGATGAGTGAAGGGGTGATTGGTGCTGGATCCAGGACAAAGATGCCCCCGAATTCTGTGAAGCCCGGAAGGAGATTGCTGAGCGCGGCAAGGACTGGAGCACCAAGGGCATGACTGAATATAGACTGCGCCCACTAATCAACAGGATCACCTGTTTGGCGGCTACCGAGCTAACTATTGAGCATGTGGGGGAAGATTTTCTCCTCCACCGAATCTCGCCATTGTAGGAAAGGGACAGGCCTGCGTGGCTATATGGCGACACGGAAGACATGATGAGGTTGCTCTCCGAGATAGCCAACAACCTGTTGGTGTATGGCCACGACTGGTAGTGCGACCAACTGTTCGGCCACTTTACATGTTCAAGCTTCCGTCAACCGTCATCCCTCTGAATGTCAATTCTGCCCAGGACCAGATACTATCGTGGATGCTGGATTGCAATGCTGAAGGGATGACAAGCACTTGGAAGATGCCCACTCTATATGATGAGCTCGAGTGGTCGGATACATTGGTCGAGGTGGCCACTAAGGCCAAGACCAGGATGTACAAGCCCACCTCTTCTGCAGAGGTGACATATATTTTGAGGAAGGTCGAGGAGGCCAAGGCAGCTTACTTCATGGAGATGGCTAAGGACGCGAAGGCCGGGAAGAGCAAAGGGAAATCTGGGGATGGGAGCTCTTCTCAAGGTGGTGGCGAGGCGCAAGCTGCGGAAGGGGCTGTCTGGGATGAGCCTGGCGGAGGAAACTTTGTCGGGCTAGACGCACTAGTCGTGGTAGCAAAGGAGCCTTAGAAGGAGGAGGAGGAGGTAGGAGAGGTGGCGGAGCTAGAAGAGTGGCTTGTGGCCGGGCCGCAAGCCCTCGAGCCAGACCTTGAGCAGTGTACCTGCAAACGTGTCGTTACTGGCCCAGCTGCCAGGAAGGTGAAGAAGACGACTGCCAAATACTCCAAGGCCGAGGCGGCGTGCCGCTAGTCTCCTCGCCTTGCCAAGATCAGGGCCCCTTCCACTCTGCGAGCAGGGACGAAGGACAACCCTGACTCCAGCTTGAGCTCGAGTCCCTCATTGGACTCGTCTTCGTCTGACCCTCTGGCCCTGCGGTGGGTGCCACTGCTGCCAGAGAGTTCTGCTCCCGTGCCCCGAAGAGGAGAAGGGAGCCTTCGCCTCTTGTGGAGTTCAACTTGGAGTCCATGCTCATCGCAGAAGAGTAAGGAATAATTCCCTTTGTGAACTTCTTGCGCATCTTGGTATTTCTGCTGACCTCTTTGCTTTTATTGTTGTCGTCGGCAGAGGGGTGTAGGAGGAGACTGAATCCCTTATCCATCGCTCCCGGAGGAAGCTCCGGTGCCTTGTATCGCCGAAGGGGGAAGAGAGCTCAGCCTTGGTGGGGAACAAGGCAGGGGATCCTGCTTCGAGCCCCTAGCCCAACCCTCAGCCTGGGAGTGAGGACTTGGTTCCGCCTGCCGAAGACGATAGAGACAGCCCTCCTACCCCTCCAGGCGGTGGAGGTGAGGTGACGCAGAGCGATCCCCTCTCCGATGGGCGCACTTCCCCCGCCACTCACGTTGGAGACAGTCCCGTGGAACCCTTGGTGGACGAGGCCATGCTGGATGCCGTCGGGACCGCCACCGCAGAGGACCCAGCTCGGGACCCGGCAACAACTGTTGTTGGGGAGACTGAGGTTTCTGGCCGGCAGACTTCTCTAGGTGCCACACTTGCTCTTTCTTCGCTACTTCCTTTTTCTTTTTCTCTCTCTCTCTTTTTAACTTTCTCTTCCTTGTTGCCTCCTGTCCCCCCTTTTTCTGTAGACCGCCAAGGTGTAGAGTTGTAGCCATTGGAGGTGGCGGTCGACATAGGCAAGGCTACCGTGGCGGAGGCCGCAGGCATCACTGCCGCGGAGGGGCAGGATCTGGTTGTCGGGGACACGAAAGGGTCCCTGGTGGTGATGGGGCGCCCTTTTGAGATCGTCCTGGCAGAGAGAGTGGTCGTAGATGTGAAGATTCCTCTCCAAACCATGGGCCCACTCCCCGCCACCAGGTCCATCATCGAGACCCCATTGTCTTCCTCCACCACGATGGCCATGGTGTTGTTGCCGCCTGGAGGTGGAGCCCCCGGCCCGTCCTCAGTGTCGGACACCGAACTTGCCGAAGAGCTTCCACGTATCCTTGCTCCACTTTAGCAAGAGGCTGGGGAGACTGATGACTCGATCACCGTTGCCATGGACTTGTCCTTTACGGAATCCATGGTGGCAGACGTCAAGGAGATGCAGGCCCGGCGCAACCAGAAGTGGGTGGAGCTCAAGGAGCGGCGTGAATCCATTGACAAGATGGGCAAGAAGCTGAAGGACAAGGGTTTAGAGCTGTGTGAGTGGCATGATAAGCACTTCAAGGTGCTTTTGAAGAAGCAAGAGACGCTCCAGGTGACGCTGGAGGATCTCATAGCTCGTGTGGCGCGTCTGGCGGACCACAAGGCTTCCCTGGATGCCAGAGACCAAGAGATTTCCCTTCGGGAAGAGAAGCTTGCGGCCACTCTCCGTGCCAAGGATGATGAATTGGAGGCTCTCGTCCACCAGCGCACCAATGACTTGGAGGACAAGCAGGAGGCGGCTCCGAATGCTGTTGCCGCTCATTCTGATGCTCGACTGAAGAAGCATGCTGATGACTTGAATGTCGTGTCCACTGCCAGGACTGATCTTAACCGACAGGTGTCTGAGCGGGCGGAAGATCTTGCCAAGAGCGCCAAGGAGTTGGATGCCCTCAAGGTGTTGGTGTGGAAGGCGTAGACCCTTTTGACTGATGTGCGATCACAGCTGTCCTCCAAAACTCAGAGCCTCGAAGCTGCTGACCGTGAAATCTCATATCTGAAGGCGAGGATTGGCATGCTGGAGAGTTTGGCAGAATCACTTGAGTCCCGCCAGCAGCTGCTGACCAGGGATATGGATGACGCCAAACGTCTCCGGCAGGAGGCCGAGGAAAAGCTGAAGAAGCAGGTCGGCCTGAGCACCCTCTGGGTCAAGAGCCTGGTCTACATAGTTGAACGCCTGGGTGCTCGGGCAGTGGAAATGGGCATGGACGGCCTAGTTTTCACGCTCAACCAGCATGAAATCCCAAGCGCCAAATTGGGAGTCTTCTTCAATGAGCTGATCGAGATGCTGGGAGCATACAAAGTAGGGAGGGCCCAGCGCTTTGCGACCAAATCCCGGAAGCTGGCTCGCAACACCCTCTTCATGGTTCTGAGCACCATCGCCTACCGCCACCCGGATCTCGACCTTGACAATAGATTCAAGAAGCCCCCGGCAGGCGCCGACGTCGAAGCCGCCAAGGGGAAGGCTGCATTGCGGGCCGACATGGTCCTCCTGGTCTAAACCTCTCCGCCTGATCACCAAACCAAGCATTGGGCCTCCGTTGCCCTGTAATGAAAACATGTCACATATTCTGTGTTTAGTCACCCTATCTCTGGCATTTGTGCGAAACTGGTACTTTGGGTTAAATCTTAGTTGCGCGTTTATCCCTTTATTCCCTGTATCCTGGTGTTCGCATGATCTATTTCCACACATGTTTTGGATTCCTGTCGGTATCATATTGCCGCGATTGTCTTAAGGGTCCGACCCTCAACAGTCATCTTGGCGTGGATGTGTCCCGGCAGGTTTTTCCTAGGTAGTTCTCGGTGCAACCTCTCGCCCTAAGAGCAAGGCTCTGTGTAGGATGATAGAGCAACCAAAGAAGCTGACTAAGGTTCCATTACATGATATTTTCATGATACAAACGCTTGCTAGGGTTTTGAGGGATAAACGACTGCAAATAATTCTAAAGCATCAATTTAGAGATGATAATATGAACTTAGCTTATGTTTTGGGCTTCCTTTTCTTCTGCCGATACGCGCGTGTCGAGTGTGTCCGTGGTGCTCGGAAAAGCAGAATCCAACCAGGTGGTTTCTTTGCCCCCGGTAGGGGCTGATAGGCACCCCGTGCGGCAAGCGAATATTGAGGCATAATGTCGAGCTTCTCTGTTCCCCCTCCCTCTTCGTCTTCTCTTTTTGGGTCAGTCCAGTGACTGCCAGTGCGTGGATTCGTGCTAACACAGGCAGCCTCACCGAAATGTGCTTGGTGGGGCATCAACCAACGAACTTGTACCAGTGCCTCGCTTAGGATTGCCCTAAGCAGGGGGAATACTGGACCGAGCGTTGCGCGGTAGTCGTCGACGCCGATGTTGCCGGGGCTGAACCAACTCGACTGTTGACGAAAGGAAGAGACGGGGAGGAGGCAGCTTTTGTCTGCAGGTTCCGCGTTCTTCCTTCGAGCGGCGCCCAAATGGTGGATGCATCATATGGGCCGCCGAGACGGGTCTCCTGCCTCTAGCGGCGATCATCGCCATGACCGCGGCCGTGGCAAGGCATGGAGCCCAGCAATGTGGTGCAGGGAAGGCCCCGCTCTGCATCCGCACCCTCGCAGGCGCCATGGCCGGTGGAATCATCGACGACGCCGATGGCGGTGAATATGACGGGCTGCTTACATCTTCAGGTTCGCGCAAGCGTTCTAACAACCTGACGCGCCAAAGATGTTGCGGGAAACCACGGCCCCCTATGGGACTAGGATGGCCCCGTGCTGGTTGGCCAGGGTGGAGTCGCGTTGCACAAAGAGCATACCAATGCAAGGCAGCGCATCAGTGATCACATAGGCAGTTTTAGCCAGGTTCAGGCCGCCTCAGGGTGTAAAACCCAACTGCTTTGGTTGATTGATTGGGAAAAGCTGGTGGTGGTGCATAGTACACTTGCCCGGCAGGGTTGCTTTGGGGCAGCGGCGACTACACACGTACGGGAGTGTGAGTGATCTAAACCTCTAACCCCTTGAATCGTTGCCATGGGCCTCCTTTTATAGACCAAGGGGTTACCAAAGTGGCAAATAAGTCATTAGACACTGATATGATAGCAAACAGTGCTATGATAACCCACAAGTGTAGGGGATCGCAACAGTTTTCGATAAGTAAGAGTGTTGAACCCAACGAGGAGCTAAAAGTAGAATAAATATTCCCTCAAGTTCTATCGACCACCGATACAACTCTGCGCAAGCTTGACGTTTGCTTTACCTAGAACAAGTATGAAACTAGAAGTACTTTGTAGGTGTGATAGGATAGGTTTGCAAGATAATAAAGAGCACGTAAATAAAAGCTAGGGACTGTTTAGATAAAGATGCAATAAAGTAAATATAGAGTGTGTGGAAAAGTGGTGGTAGGAGTTGTGGAATTGTCCCTAAGCAATTGACTATGTTACTAGACCGGTAATCACTATTGCAATTCTATTTGAGGGAGAGGCATAAGCTAACATACTTTCTCTACTTGGATCATATGCACTTATGATTGGAACTCTAGCAAGCATACACAAATACTAAAGATTCGTTAAGGTAAAACCCAACCATAGCATTAAAGTATCAAGTCCCCTTTATCCCATACGCAAACAACCTACTTACTCGGGGCTGTGCTTCTGTCACTCACGCCACCCACCATAAGCAAATCATAAAAATATTGCAAACCCTACAGCGGGAATCCCTCACGCTTGCACGACACAGAGGGAACAATAGGACACCACTAATAATAAAACATGCAACTCAAACCAATCATAGCAATTCATCAATCACCGATAGGACAACGAAAATCTACTCAGACATCATAGGATGGCAACACATCATTGGAAAATAATATGAAGCATAAATCACCATGTTCAAGTAGAGGGTACAGCGGGTTGCGGGAGAGTGGACCACTGGATATAGATGGGGGAAGGTGATGGAGATGTTGGTGAAGATGACGGCAGTGTTGGTGAAGATCGCGGTGATGATGATGGCCCCCGGCGGCGTTCCAGCGCCACCGGAAGCAAGGGGGAGAGTGCCCCCCTTCTTCTCCTTCTTCCTTGACCTCCCCCCTAGATGGGAGAAGGGTTTCCCCTCTGGTCCTTGGCTCCCATGCTGTGGGAGGGGCGAGAGCCCCTCCGAGATTGGATCTATCTCTCTGTTTCTGCGTTCTCAGATTCTGCCCCTTCACCGTTTCTTTTATATTCGGACATCCGTAAATCCGATTGTGGTGAATCTTTCGCCCAGATATTTCTCATAAAATTAGCTTTCTTGCGGCAAAAGAAGAGCGTCAACCGCCTTACGAGGGGCCCAGGAGAGTCCAGGGCGCGCCTGCCTCCCTGGGGTGCGCCCCCTATCTCCTGGCCCCCTCGGGCACCGTCTCGCGTTGATTTTACTTCCCAAAAATCACAAATATTCCAAAATAATTCTCCGTCCGTTTTTATCCCGTTTGGACTCCGTTTGATATTGGGTTTCTGCGAAACAAAAAACATGCAACAGACAGGAACTGGCACTGGGCACTAGATCAATATGTTAGTCCCAAAAAATAGTATAAAAAGTTGCCAAAAGTACATAAAAGTTGAATAATATTGGCATGGAACAATCAAAAATTATAGATATGACGGAGACATATCAGCATCCCCAAGCTTAATTCCTGCTCGTCCTCGAGTAGGTAAATGATAAAAAAGATAATTTTTGATGTGGAATGCTACCTAGCATAATCTTGATCATATGTCTAATCATGGCATGAATATTAAGACACGAGTGATTCAAAGGAATAGTCTATCATTTGACATAAAAACAATAATACTTTGAGCGTACCAATAAAGCAATCATGTCTTTTCAAAACAACAAGGCTAAAGCAAGCTTATCCCTAAAAAATCATATAGTTTGGCCATGCTTCATTTTCGTCACACAAAAATGCTCCCATCATGCACAACCCCGATGACAAGCTGAGCAATTGGTGCATACTTTTTAATGCGCTTCAGCTTTTTCAACCCTCACGCAATACATGAGCGCAAGCCATGGATATAGCACTATAGGTGGAATAGAATATAATGATGGAGGTTATGTGGAGAAGACAAAAAAGGAGAAAGTCTCACATCGACGCGGCTAATCAATGGGCTATGGAGATGCCCATCAATTAATGTCAATGCGAGGAGTAGGGATTGCCATGCAATGGATGCACTAAGAGCTATAAGTATATGAAAGCTCAACAAAAGAAACTAAGTGGGTGTGCATCCAACTTGCTTGCTCATGAAGACCTAGGGCATTTGAGGAAGCCCATCGTTGGAATATACAAGCCAAGTTCTATAATGAAAATTCCCACTAGTATATGGAAGTGATAACATAGGAGACTCTCTATATGAAGAACATGGTGCTACTCTGAAGCACAAGTGTGAAAAAAGGATAGTAACATTGCCCCTTTTCTTTTTCTTTTCTTTTTCTTTTTTTTCTTTTTGGGTGGGCTTCTTTGGCCCCCTTTTTTATTTAGGCTTCTTTGGCCTTTCCTTCTTTTTTTCCTTTTTTTTCTTTTTTTCATGGGCAATGCTCTATAATGATGATCATCACACTTTTATTTACTTACAACTCAATATTACAACTCGATACTAGAACAAAGATATGACTCTATATGAATGCTTCCATTGGTGTACCGGGATGTGCAATGATCTAGCGTAGCAATGACATAAAAAAATGGACAAGCCATGAAAACATCATGCTAGCTATATTACGATCATGCAAAGCAATATGACAATAAATTCTCAAGTCATGTATATGATGATGATGAAAGTTGCATGGCAATATATCTCGGAATGGCTATGGACATGCCATGATAGGTAGTTATGGTGGCTGTTTTGAGGAAGATATAATGAGGCTTATGTGTGATAGAGTGTATCATATCACGGGGTTTGGATGCACCGGCGAAGTTTGCACCAACTCTCAAGGTGAGAAAGGGCAATGCGCGGTACCGAAGAGGCTAGCATTGATGGAAAGTTAAAAGTGCGTATAATCCATGGACTCACATTATTCATAAAGAACTCATATACTTATTGCAAAAGTTTATTAGCCCTCGAAGCAAAGTACTACTACGCATGCCCCTAGGGTGATAGATTGGTAGGAAAAGACCATCGCTCGTCCCCGACCGCCACTCATAAGGAAGACAATCAAAGAAACACCCCATGCTTCAAATTTGTCACACAACGGTTACCATACGTGCATGCTACGGGACTTGCAAATCTCAACACAAGTGTCTCTACAATCCACAACCACCCACTAGCATGACTCTAATATCACCATCTTTATATCGCAAAACTATTGCAAGGAATCAAACATATCATATTCAGTGATCCACAAGTTTATCTAGGATTTTATGACTAACCATGTGAATGACCAATTCCTGTCATCTCTCTAAATAGATATAAGTGAAGCAAGAGAGTTTAATTCTTTCTACAAAAGATATGCCCACGCTCTAACAAATATAAGTGAAGCAAAGGAGCATTCTACAAATGGCGGTTTTCTATGTGAAGAGAAACAGGCAATCCAGACTTCAAATGATATAAGTGAAGCGCATGAAGCATTCTATAAAGCCATACTCAAAATATTTAAGTGAAGTGCAATGAGCATTCTGCAAATCGACCAAGGACTATCTCATACCAGCATGGTGCATAGAAGAAAAAATGAAAACTAAATGCAAAAGACGCTCCAAGACTTGCACATAATGCATGAACGAAACAAATCCGAAAACATACCGATACTTGTTGAAGAAAGAGGGGATGCCTTCCGGGGCATCCCCAAGCTTAGACGCTTGAGTCTCCTTGAATATTTACTTGGGGTGCCTCGAGCATCCCCAAGCTTGAGCTCTTGCCTCTCTTCCTTTTCCTCATATCGAGACATCCTCGCTTAGACACTTCATCCACACAAAACTTCAACAGAGAACTCGGTAAGATCCGTTAGTATAATAAAGCAAATCAGTACTCTAAGTACTGTTGCAAACCAATTCATATTTTGTTTTTGCATTGTGTCTACTGTAATATAACTTTTCCATGGCTTAATACACTAATATAAATTGATAGATTCATCAAAACAAGCAAACTATGCATCAAAAACAGAATCTGTCAAAAACAGAACAGTCTGTAGCAATCTGAACATTCACCATACTTCTGGTACCCCAAAAATTCTACCAAAATTAGGAAAAATAAAAAAGTTGTACAGCAAGACAGTGCAAAAATAATCAGAACCAATTGACGTTCCAGTTAAAAACGTAAAATCGCGCACTACAGCCAAAGTTTCTGTCCTGCACCATACAAACCAACAAGCATTGTAAACATCCTAAAGGCAAATCTTGGCACATTATTTTTATAATACAATGGAATTGTACAAGGGTATAATTATTTTTGTTGAAAAGTTTCTTTAATCAAGATTCATAAAGTTTCCGTGAGCATGAACAAAGTTCAAGGAGCTCTCCCACTTCAACAATGCTTGTCTCTCTCACTTTCACTTTCCTTTTTGAAAAGTTTTAGGTTCCCCTCTTTATTTTTTTGTTTTTAAACTATATGAAAGCACTCAACAGAAACAAATGACTGTCTAAAACTTCTGGGTTGTCTCCCTGGCAGCACTTTCTTTAAAGCCATTAAGCTAGGCATTTAGTGCTCAAGTAATGAATCCACCCGGATCCCAAGGTATATCAAAGCCAATTTTAATTAACAATGATTTGTAATTTAGTAGTGAGCACAAAGTAACATATATCATGCAACAACAAAGTCTAACTCTCTTCCTATGCATTGGCATGTCATAAAAGAACAATTCATGCACACATAGTAAAGGCCAATGCATGGTATAAGCAGTTTCTTGCAATTCTATCGTGTTGGAAACATAAAGAGGCGGAGATGTAGTTCCTCTCTTATAATAATTGCAAGTAGGAGCAGCAAGCACATGCATATTATATCTATCAAAATTATCATGTGCAAGGGTAAAAGGCAACCCATCAATATAATCCTTACTAAGCGCAAACTTCTCTGATAAAGTGTAGTAGGGAGAATTCAAAAAGATAATAGGACTATCATGCGTGGGTGCAATAGCAACAATTTCATGTTTAACATAAGGAACTATAGCAAGTTCATCTCCATTAGCATAATTCATATTGGCATCTTGGCCACAAGCATAGCAAGCATCATCAAAAAGGGATATTTCGAGAGAATCAACGGGATCATAGCAATAATCATCAAAGCAATCATGCTTTGGTAAGCACGAAGGGGAATTAAACAATGTATGAGTTGAAGAGTTACTCTCATTAGAAGGTGGGCACGGGTGATCAATCCGCTCTTCCTCCTTTTGTTCTTCGCTCTCCTCATCATCTTTTTCATCTAATGAGCTCACAGTTTCATCGATTTCTTCTTCCATAGCTTCCTGCAAAATATTATTCTCTTCTTGGACAGCGAAGACTTTCTCAATAAATGCATTAATATAGTAATTGGATTCATAATTTTCATAACAATATCTAAGTATAGCAAGATTTTCTGGTCTATAAACTGAATCATCAAACGCTTTAAACATAGATTCAACCTCATAAGCACCCATAAAAGCAACAAATTCTTCTATTTGTTCCACATCATAGTAATCAAAGATACCATTAGCATAAGAAGCTAAGGTTTCATTATCATTGAATTTGCATGAAAAGGGAAGGTGTGGAGCCTTCATCCTAGAGCAACAAGTATAATCATGTATCACGCATAGTTGACGAGCATACCAACGCAACATAGAAATTTGATCCCATAATAGTTTCCCTTTTTGTGTCAAGCGATAATCCCTAAAGTATTCACGTTGATCCAACGTGTCTCCCATAACATAACGGAATGGGGTTTTCTCAGGATTATTAAAGTAGTACATAATTTCTTTCACATAATGAGCATCAAGGGTTTTAGGAGGTTCCCCATCTCCATGAGTAGCATCTACACCTAATTTTTTTGGTAGTTCGTGTTCCATATCCATAACTAAAGATAGAGAACAACTTAGAACAGCAAATAAAAATTACTTAGTGATAAAGCAAACAAGCACACACGAGAATGTTCACCCCACGCTATGACTCCCGGCAACGGCACCAGAAAAAGGTCTTGATAACCCACAAGTGTTGGGGATCGCAACAGTTTTCGATAAGTAAGAGTGTCGAACCCAACGAGGAGCTAAAGGTAGAATAAATACTCCCTCAAGTTCTATTGACCACCGGTACAACTCTACGCACGCTTGACGTTCGCTTTACCTAGAACAAGTATGAAACTAGAAGTACTTTGTAGGTGTGATAGGATAGGTTTGCAAGATAATAAAGAGCACGTAAATAAAAGCTAGGGGCTGTTTAGATAAAGATGCAATAAAGTAAATATAGCGAGTGTGGAAAAGTGGTGGTAGGAGTTGTGGAATTGTCCCTAAGCAATTGACTATGTTACTAGACCGGTAATCACTATTGCAATTCTATTTGAGGGAGAGGCATATGCTAACATACTTTCTCTACTTGGATCATATGCACTTATGATTGGAAATCTAGCAAGCATCCGCAAATACTAAAGATTCATTAAGGTAAAACCCAACCATAGCATTAAAGTATCAAGTCCCCTTTATCTCATACGCAAACAACCTACTTACTTGGGTCTGTGCTTCTGTCACTCACGCCACCCACCATAAGCAAATCATAAACATATTGCAAACCCTACAGCGGGAATCCCTCACGCTTGCACGACACAGAGGGCACAATAGGACAACACTAATAATAAAACATGCAACTCAAACCAATCATAGCAATTCATCAATCACCGATAGGACAACGAAAATCTACTCAGACATCATAGGATGGCAACACATCATTGGAAAATAATATGAAGCATAAAGCACCATGTTCAAGCAGAGGGTACAGCAGGTTGCGGGAGAGTGGACCACTGGATATAGATGGGGGAAGGTGATGGAGATGTTGGTGAAGATGACGGCGGTGTTGGTGAAGATCGCGGTGATGATGATGGCCCCCGGTGGCGTTCCGGCGCCACCAGAAGCAAGGGGGAGAGAGCCCCCTTCTTCTTCTTCTTCCTTGACCTCCTCCCTAGATGGGAGAAGGGTTTCCCCTCTGGTCCTTGGCTCCCATGCCATGGGAGGGGAGAGAGCCCCTCCGAGATTGGATCTATCTCTCTGTTTCTGCGTTCTCAGATTCTGCCCCTTCACTGTTTCTCTTATATCCGGAGATCCGCAACTCCGATTGGGGTGAATCTTTCGCCCAGATCTTTCTCATAAAATTAGCTTTCTTGCGGCAAAAGAAGAGCGTCAACCGCCTTACGGGGGGCCCAGGAGAGTCCAGGGCGCACCTGCCTCCCTGGGGCACGCCCCCTATCTCCTGGCCCCCTCGGGCACCGTCTCGCGTTGATTTTACTTCCCAAAAATCACAAATATTCCAAAATAATTCTCTGTCCGTTTTTATCCCGTTTGGACTCCGTTTGATATTGGGTTTCTGCGAAACAAAAAACATGCAACAGACAGGAACTGGCACTGGGCACTGGATCAATATGTTAGTCCCAAAAAATAGTATAAAAAGTTGCCAAAAGTATATAAAAGTTCAATAATATTTGCATGGAACAATCAAAAATTATAGATACGATGGAGACATATCATGCTATCATACCTAGCTTTGTAGGTTGACATCTTGCATTTAATGCGCCGCTTAGTGTCACGTCATTGGTCGCCCGGCAAGGCTTGCCGGGCTAATTCGCCAGCTCCACGCCTGCTCACTTGACACGTCTTTGGGCGGGTGTCATTTGTGGGTTCACTTGGTAGGAAGTGGCCGCCATGTGGTGAATGGCTGTGCTACCTCTTGAGCTTGCGTTGGTTTTCCCTTGAATAGGAAAGGGTGATGCAGCAAAGTAGCGTAAGTATTTGCCTCAGTTTTGAGAACCAAGGTATCAATCCAGTAGGAGACGACACACAAGTCACCGAATACCTGCACAAACAATCAAGAACTTGCAACCAACGCGATAAAGGGGTTGTCAATCCCTTCATGGTCACTCGCAAAAGTGAGATATGATAGAGATAGATAAACCGTAAGGTAAATATTTTTCGTATTTTTGGTCGTATAGATTGGAAAGTAAATATTTGCAAAATAGTAGATCGGAAACTAGCAAGATGTAAACGAGATTCAATAATATGGAAAAGAGACCCGGGGGCCATAGGTTTCACTCGTGGCTTCTCTCGAGATAGCATATATTACGATGGGTGAACGAATTACTGTCGAGCAATTGATAGAAAAGTGCATAATTATGATGACATCTAAGGCAATGATCATGAACATAGGCATCATGTTCGTGTCAAGTAAACCGACTCCTGCATGCATCTACTACTGTTACTCCACACATCGAGCGCTATCCAGCATGCATCTAGAGTATTATGTTCATAAATAATGGAGTACGTATTAAGCAAGATGACATGATGTAGAGAAAGTAACTCAAGCAATATGATGAAAACCCCATCTTGTTATGCTCGATGGCAACAATACAATACGTTCCTTGCTGCCCCTACTGTCACTGGAAAAGGACACCACAAGATTGAAACCAAAGCTAAGAACTTCTCCCATGGCAAGAAAGATCAATCTAGTAGGCCAAACTAAACCGATAATTCGAAGAGACTTGCAAAGATATCAAATCATGCATATAAGAATTCAGAGAAGAACCGAATAATATTCATAGATAATCTTGATCATAAATCCACAATTCATCAGATCTCGGCAAACACACCGCAAAATAGTATTACATCAAATAGATCTCCAAAAACATCAAGGAGAACTTTGTATTGAGAATCAAAGAGAGAGAAGAAGCCATCTAGCTAATAACTATGGACCCGAACACTACTAGGGAAAAGCCTATACACAGAATCTTAGCAGCAGCGCGGCTCAAAAAGGAGCACTGCTGCTGATTAGTAGTAGCGCGTGTGCGGGAAACTCGCTACTGACAAGTTTTTAGCAGTAGCGCGCTCTGTGTAAACTGCGCTGCTACAAATATCAACCGGCGGTGTCCACCAAACTCCATTTAGCAGCAGCGCGGTGCCGCGAGCCGCGCTACTGCTATGGATATAGTAGTAGCACACTTTTTCTGAGGTCGCTGCTGCTAAATTTCAAATTGGCACACTTTTTGGTCCCGGTTAGCAGTAGCGTCGTTGCCCAAAGCGCGCTACTGCTATTTCCTTAGCAGCAGCGCATTTTAACTCGCGCGCTACTGCTAATCCGCACCAACCCACCACCTTTTCCCCACCCGTGCCTCCCCCTCCCCCTCCTCTCTTCCCTTTCCCCTACCTCCCACATACTCCCACTCTCACTCTTCTTCTTCCTCAATACTTCTCCCCCATTACTCTCTCTTCTATCTACCTTTCTCTCTCTTCATTACTCCTACCTAACTACACCACCTCCATTAATGCATCTCCTTTCTCTTTTTCCTTCCCCTCCACTAGTTGAAGTTGTCTCCTCCCAAATTAGGTAGCTAGGTAGATGTAGGATTTAGTTAAGTGACCTATTTGCCCCCTAACTAGATCTATCTTTGTCAAGAAGAGCTTTGTGCACTTTTGATCTCCCTACAACATCATCTCCACCGTGTGCTCGATCTCGAGATAGAGATGATGAAAATTTCATGCTTTTGCAAAATGGAAATATGTTTATGTGTGTGTGATATGTTTGTGGAAATTGTGTGTGTGGCATGAGTTGACGCCAAATTGTGCTTTTGAGTTGCCTATGTTTTGCCGAAATGTCGATTTATTTCCGTTTCAGCGAATTCCGGGCAAACTCTAGATCCATATATGTCCTATTTTTAGGGAAGGTCATGCCGAATTTTTGTATGACTTTTATGCATGCACGCATTTTTATAATCAATTTGTTTTATTATTACCGTGTAGACGTTCATGATGGTCAGTGGAACGATGGTGGACAGGTGGTTGCGGTCGGCGGTGCAGGACATGAAAGAAAATAATCTGACAGAGGTTTTATGTCCGTGTCGAAAATGCAAAGGAACATTTTGGCTCGACCCCTATGACGATGGTCGTGTCGAAGTGCACCTGCTCATGACTGGTTCCATGGATGGCTATACTCGGTGGATAACTGAAGATGAGGATGACGATGTTCAGGATGCCGACGGGGCAGGCAATGATGACACGGGGCAAGACGAAGAGATGATCGATAATGGCGGCGGGGAAGAGGCCGGACATGGCGGAGGAGAAGGGGCCGGACATGGCGGAGGAGAAGGGGTCGTACATGGAGGCGGAGAGAACGACATGGACTCCACGCAGCAGAGTTCGTCGGTACTAAGTTCAATCGTGCGGGACCCTCATGTTCAAGCATTGCTTCGCAAGGAGACAAGTACTGAGAGAGCTACTTCTAGAGAGGAGGCTAAGCTGGAGCAACTGGTGGTAGACTCGAACACTCCATTGTATGATGGTTGCAATCCTGAGGTGACCCGCTTGAGTTTCACACTCCAACTCCTGAAGATGAAGGCTAAAAACAAATGGACCGACACTAGCCTCGATGATCATCTCAAGTACCTAAAGGATGTTCTTCCCGCGGGTAATCTATGTCCTACTAGTGTTGATCAGGCCAAGAAGATCGTGTGCCCTCTTGATCTGCCACACGTTAGATACCATGCATGCATCAAGGATTGTAAAATTTATCGGAAGGAGCACACGGAAAAAACAAGTTGTCCGGTGTGCAATGCTTCTCGATACAAGAAGGCCGGGAAGAAATGTCCCTAGAAAGTTGTATGGTACTTACCGATCACTCCCCGTCTCCAGAGGTATTTTGTAGATCCCAAGGAAGCAAAGCTAATGCGCTGGCACGCGGAGAGGAAGAAGCCCGACGATGGAGATGATCCGAAGCTGAGACACGTGAAGGATGGAAGCCAGTGGAGAGCGTTGAATAGCTTCTATAGGTATTTTGAATGTGATGCAAGGAACATCGTGCTCGGCGCGTGTACCGATGGCATGAATCCGTTTGGCAACCAGAACACCAACCATAGCACATGGCCCGTGTTTGTATGGATGTACAACCTCCCCCCTGGTTGTGCATGAAATCAAAGTACATTCACATGAGCATGCTTATTCAAGGGCCAAAACAACCAGGAAATAATATTAATTTGTATTTGGAGCTACTTCAAGAGGAGTTAGACACGTTATGGAAAACAACGGCCAAGACATGGGACACCAGCAAAGGCGAGTATTTCAACATGAGAGCCGTGCTGATCACGACAGTGCAGGACTATCTCGGTTACGGATATGTGGCAGGCCAGGTGTGCCATGGATATTGCGGATGCACGCGGTGCATGGATGATACGACGTCTCAGCAGCTAATGTCAAAGAAAGATGGCGGGTCTGGGAAAATCGTGTACATGGGGCATCGAAGATGGCTTGAACAGGATGACCCGTGGAGAAACCGTGGAGATCTATTCAATGGTTATGCTGAGCATCGAGGACCTCCACGTAAGCGGAGCGGTGCCAAAATCGATGAGCTATTGAAAAACTGGAATGAGTGCCCCACGCCGGGAAAGACGATGAGAAAGGCGCTGGAGCCGCTGCTGAAGGTATGGAAGACGAGGTCTGTGTTCTGGGACTTGGAGTACTGGCACAAACTCGATACACCTCATTGCCTTGATCAAATGCATATCTGTAAGAATGTCCTTGAGAGCTTGCTCGCAACACTGATGAACATGCCGGATAAGACCAAGGATGGGCCGAAGGCAAGAAAAGACTTGCAAGATTTGAAAATCAGGGAAGATCTGCACATGCCGCCCCATAAAATGTCAGACGAGACAGAGACGGAGACAGAGGCACGGGAGAAGAAGGGCAAGAAAATAAAGAAAGAGGATTATTGCCCCCCTTCTTGCTTCACCTTAAGTCAGGCTGAGATCAATCAATTCTTTAAGTGCCTTACCGGAGTCAAAGTATTTAGCCCGGGAACACTGGGGCAGGGGTTAAGGAAGGGTCTGGAAGGTGTGCCCAAGAAAAAAGAGAGGAAGAGATCGGGGAAGATAACTGCCTCCAAACAAGCCAGAGCACATAGCAGCCAGACGATGCATTCTGAAGAGCGTGTACCCGTGAAAGGTGCGGTAATGTTCCATCTCACGGGCGAGCCGATGCTACCGCCAAAACCGCTGGAGGCACTATTAGGGGATCTCAGGAGACTGCATGACCATGTGTTGTCGACTGAGAAAAGCCTACTAGCCTCAAAGAATCCAGGATATCCGACATACGCGGCTCGTGTGCCTGAGGGGAAGTGCTACGTCGACACATGGCCCGCGGAGGTGTTCTTCCTGTGGTTTGACCATATCTTTGAGATGTTTCTAACAAGGCGGCTCGATTTTACAATCGTCCGCCTTTTTGCGCTACATATGAGCTCCGTCATGAAGAGTGAAGAAGTCTCGCAAATCTGTGTGGCGGATCCGTACTACATGCACAAGTCTTTCTTGAGTCTCGGCAACTTTGAGCGTGAAACTGCTAGGGAGTACCTCCAAAACTTCATGGTATAGAATAAGGACCGGGAAATTGTCCTTGTGCCTTATCATCCAAAGTAAGTCAGTTCCGGACAACCCTTTCGTACATTTCAATCATTCCTTCTCTCTCATATGGGGAATAATTTGAGGTGTCTTTTCCCCGCAGCAACGGGCGCGCCGTCCTTATCGTTCTTTACCCGCAAGTCTCCCACGCCGTGTATTTTGACCCTTCCAGAGACTACGAGAAAAAAGACCACACCCACATAATGAATATTCTAGATGATGCTCTCCAAGGCTTCAGCTTTAGAGGTGGCCACGTGCAGATCAGGAAACAAAGGAACAAGAAGATGGGTTTCGCGCATAAAACTAACTTCTCCTGCATCAATGTCCCAAAACCAAGCAAGAAGGATCGATTCTACATCATCCATCTCATGATTCAGTTCAACACGGATCACCAAAAGCTTCGCATGAGAAGCAGAAATGATGATCATATCCACAAGTGGCTAGAATCTCATGGAGAAGCGGATTATAAACTTAGAGATGACTTCTTTCGCATCCAAAGCGACATTGCGACGATCATCATGAAAGAAGTCATCGATGAGAAGGGGATGTTCCACCATGGCCCTATATTGCGAGCTGACGTCCGAACTAGCATAGGCATGCAACGTCTAGACCTCACGTTGTTCAAGAAGCTAGGGTTCATCCTCGATGATATGGAAGGATGGAACTTCTAGTGATTTATGATGCCGATGATGATGATATGTGTCGGTTGAACTTGTATACCTTTTGTAGCGATGAAACTTTGTGATGTCCATGGTCCCTGCCGAACTTGTGTAACGCTACTTTGTTAGTTTGCGTACGATGACATGCGTACCTCTAGTTAATTAATTTGCGTACTATATGTTGCATCTAGTTGCTAACCCTTTCTTTTTCGGTATTGCTCTAGTATATTTTGTTGCATATATATGATTGTACATCCTCTTCATGAACATGTATCTCTAACAGGTACCTAGTTTCTTGATAGCGAGATGGAGTTGCTATGTCGTGTACAAAGGGAAGGTTCCGGGGGTGTACAACAAGTGGCATGAGTGTCAGGCGCAAGTGAATGGGTTCACGGGCGCCAGCCATAAAGGCTTCAAAAGCAGACAAGAAGGAGAAGCTAGTTACTTGAGGTTCACGCTAGCGCGAGAGAGGACTCGTAACCGCCACCTCATGTAATGCATAGTTCCGCTCTCACTCATAGTGATAGCTCTTCTTGCGTATACCTTTGTTTAGATGGATGACGTTGTTGTAGTTGCAAGTATTCGAGACTTGCATGTATCGCTATTTTCAAGATGATGACAAGATACCACTTTGTGTTGGATGATGATTATGATGAGACTATTTGTCTGTATATGCTATGATTACATTTGTGGTCTCGCAGGCATTTGTATGTGTATCATGATGACATTTCTATGTGCTAAAGATTCTTCTATAAAGCCTGTTCAAATACAAAACAAATATGCCGAAAAAAAAACAAAAAACTACTTAAATTAGCAGTAGCGAGTGTATAAAAGTTAGCAGCAGCGCCGCGATAGCAGTAGCGCGTCCAGGCAAAGAGCGCTAGAGCTACTAGTAGTAGCGAGCTTCCACTAACCGCGCTGCTGCTACACTTGTGTAGCAGTAGCGCCGGTGAGCACGCGCTACTGCTATGTGTTAGCTGTAGCGCCTTATTAGTAGCGCCACTCCCCGCGCTACTCATACACCTAAAACCCGCGCTGCTGCTAGCCTTTTCCCTAGTAGTGGAAGGTCTGTGGTAAACTACTCATGCTTCATCACGGAGGTAATGGTGTTGATGTAGAAGCCCTCTGTGATCGAATCACCCTCTGGCAGATCACCGGAAAATGCCCCAAGATGGGATCTCACGGGTACAGAAGGTTGCGGTTGTGGAAAAGTGTTTTCGTGGCTCCCCTTGATGTTTTTAGGGTATAAGAGTATATATAGGCGAAGGAACTAGGTCAGGGGAGCTACAAGGGGCCCACGAGGGTGG
Source organism: Triticum dicoccoides (assembly GCF_002162155.2). Taxonomy (NCBI): domain Eukaryota; kingdom Viridiplantae; phylum Streptophyta; class Magnoliopsida; order Poales; family Poaceae; genus Triticum; species Triticum dicoccoides. The sequence continues at coordinate 619,896,391 of NC_041385.1, forward strand.
GGGCACGCCTACCCCGCCTGGGGGCGCCCTCCTGCCTCGTGGTCGCCTCATTGCCTCTCCGACTTCATCTCCAAGTCTTCTGGTTTGCTTTCGGTCCAAGAAAGATCATCGTGAAGGTTTCATTCCGTTTGGACTCCGTTTGGTATTCGTTTTTTGCAAAACTCTAAAATAGGCAAAAAAACAGAAACTGGCACTGGGCCCTTGGTTAATAGGTTAGTGCCAAAAAATAATATAGAAGAGCATATTAAAGCCCATTAAACATCCAAAACAGATAATATAATAGCATGGAACAATCAAAAATTATAGATGCGTTGGAGACGTATTAGGCTGCCACTTAATCATCATGTGTCATGACACCGCACTGATCCACGTAGTGGGTCGTGGTGGAGCAGTCGATGGGGTGATCTGGTCTCCGTGAGTCCTGGCATGCCCTGCCGGGACGCCTTGGTCCTCTTCTTCTGGGGGTGGCCTCGCCCCTTGCCGGGCTTGCCTGCCTAGCAAGGGAGGCCTCTTCCTTGGTTATATTTGGCTCTTCTGTATTAGCCTCGATTTCTCTTGATCCGTTAGTTGGTTCTTCGAGTATCTTGGTCCCTAGCTCTGGTGCTCCGTCTTTGGCTTGTCCGTGCATGAGTCAGGGGAAAACATGTACCCCTGTATAGTTTCCCCGACACACACATACCTTTGTTCCCCTTGACATCCTTCTTATCCGCCAAATACTTGGGGCAGATCCGCTTCCAGTGACCAGTCCCTTTGCAATAGATGCACTCAGTTTCAGGCTTGGGTCCAAACTTGGGTTTCCTCCCGGGAGTGACAACTTGCTTGTCAATCTTTTTGAAGTTCCCCTTCTTTTTACCCTTGCCCTTTTTCTTGAAACTAGTGGTCTTGTTAACCATCAACACTTAATGCTCCTTCTTGATTTCTACCTTCGCGGCCTTTAGCATCGCGAAGAGCCCGGGAATAGTCTTTTCCATCCCTTGCATATTCTAGTTCATCACGAAGCCTTTGTAGCTTGGTGGTAGTGACCGAAGAACTATGTCAATGACACAATCATTTGGAAGATTAACTCCCAGCTGAGTCAAGTGATTATGGTACCAAGACATTCGGAGTATGTGCTAACTAACAGAGTTGTTCTCCTCCATCTTGCAGCTATAGAACTTGTTGGAGACTTCATAGCTCTCAACTCAGGCATTTGCTTGAAATATTAACTTCAACTCATGGAACATCTCATATGGTCTATGACATTCAAAACGTCTCTGAAGTCCCGATTCTAAGCCGTAAAGCATGGCACACTGTCCTAACGAGTAGTCGTCAACACGCGACTGCCAGGCATTCACATTGTCTGCAGTTGCTCGGGCAGGTGATACACCAAGCGGTGCATCAAGGACATAATTCTTCTGTGCAGCAATGAGGGTAGTCCTCAATTTACGGACCCAGTCTGTGTAGTTCCTGTCATCATCTTTCAACTTAGCTTTCTCTAGGAACGCATTAAAATTCAAAGGAACGGTAGCACGGGCGATTGATCTACAACATAGATATGCAAAAACTATTAGGACTAAGTTCATGATAAATTAAGTTCAATTAATTATATTATTTAAGACCTCCCACTTAGATAGACATCCCTCTAGTCATCTAAATGATACGTGATCCAAATCAACTAAACCATGTCCGATCATCATGTGAGATGGAGTAGTTTTCAATGGTGAACATCACTATGTTGATCATATCTACTATACGATTCACGTTCGACCTTTCGGTCTCCAATGTTCCGAGACCATGTTTGTATATGCTAGGATCGTCAAGTCTAACCTGAGTATTCCGCGTGTGCAAATCTGGCTTGCACCCGTTGTATTTGAACATAGATCTTATCACACCCGATTATCACGTGGTGTCTCAGCACGAAGAACTTCCGCAATGGTGCATACTCGGGGAGAACACTTATACCTTAAATTTTTTATGAGGGGTCATCTTATAATGCTACTGTCGTACTAAGAAAAATAAGATGCATAAAAGATAAACATCACATGCAATCAAAATATGTGACATGATATGGCCATCATCGTCTTGTGCTCATGATCTCCATCACCGAAGCACCGTCATGATCTCCATCATCACCGGCTTGACACCTTGATCTCCATCGTAGCGTCGTGGTCGTCTCGCCAACCATTTCTTCTACAACTATCGCTACCGCTTAGTGATAAAGTAAAGCAATTACATAGCACTCGTATTTCATACAATAAAGCGACAACCATATGGCTCCTGCAGTTGCCGATAACTTTTACAAAACATGATCATCTCATACAACAATCTTATGTCACATCATGTCTTGACCATATCACATCACAACATGCCCTGCAAAAACAAGTTAGACATCCTCTACTTTGTTTATTGCAAGTTTTACATGGCTGCTACGGGCTGCTAGCATGAACCGTACATATGTACGGCACAAAAACCACAATGGTGATTTATCAAGTTTGTTGTTTTAACCTTCATAAGAATCGGCCGCAGTCAAATTCGATTCAACTACATTTGGAGAAATAGACACCCGCTAGCCACATTTATGCAAAACTAGTTGCATGTCTGTCGGTGGAACCGGTCTCATGAGCGTGGTCATGTAAGGTTGGTCCGGGCCGCTTCATCCAACAATACCGCCAAATCAAAATAAGACATTGGTGGTAAGCAGTATGACGATCATCACCCACAACTCTTTGTGTTCTACTCGTGCACATCATCTACGCATAGACCTGGCTCGAATGCCACTATTGGGAAATGTAGCATGCAATTTCAAAAAAAATCCTACGCTCACGCAAGATCTATCTAGGAAATTCATAGCAATGGGAGGGGAGAGTGTGTGCACATACCCTCGTAGACCGAAAGCGGAAGCGTTAACTTAACGCGGTTGATGTAGTCGAACGTCTTCTCAAATCAACCGATCAAGTACCGAACGTACGACACCTCCAAGTTCTGCACACGTTCAGCTCGATGACGTCCCTTGATCTCTTGATCCAGCAGAGTGTCGATAGAGTCGATGAGTTCCGTCAGCACGACGGTGTGATGAAGGTGTTGGTGATGTAATCCGCGCGGGGCTTCACCTAAGCACTACGATGATACTATCAGAGGAGTAAACAATGGAGGGGGCCACCACACACGGCTAAGACAATGTTGTGCCTTTGGGGTGCCCCCTGTCCCTGTATATAAAGGAGGGACGAGGAGGTCGGCCACTAGGGGTGTGCGCCATGGGGGGGAGTCCTACTAGGACTCTACTCCTAGTAGGATTCGCCCCCCCCCTTTTTTCCTTCTTTCCGGAGTAGCAAAGGGAGAAAGGGAGAGGAAAGGGAGCACCACCCCCTCACCTAGTCCAATTCGGACTGCCATGGGGGCGGGCGACCACCCCTTGTGGGCTGTCCCCTCTCCCTCCCTGGCCCATGTTGGCCCATTACTTCCCCGTGGGGTTCCGGTAACCTCCCAGTACTCCGAAATATATCCGAAACATCCCGAAATCATTCTGATGTCCGAATGTAACCTTCCAACTTATCAATCTTCATCTCTTGACAAGTTCGAGACTCCTCGTCATGTCCATGATCTCATCTGGGACTCCGAACAACCTTCGGTCACCAAAACCCATAACTCATATAATACCAATCATCATCGAACGTTAAGCGTGCGGACCCTACGGGTTCGAGAACTATGTAGACATGACTGATACACCTCTCCGGTCAATAACCAATAGCAGAACCTGGATGCTCATATTGGCTCCCATTCTACGAAGATCTTTATCGGCCCAACCGCAATGTCAACATAGCTATTCCCTTTGTCATCGGTATGTTACTTGCCCGACATTCGATCGTCGGTATCTCTATACCTAGTTCAATCTCGTTATCGGCAAGTCTCTTTACTCATTCCATAGTGCATCATCCCGAAACTAACTCATTAGTCACATTGCTTGCAAGGCTTCATATGATGTGTATTGCCGAGAGTGCCCGGAGATATCTCGCTGATACTCGAGGTGACAAATCCTAATCTTGGTTTATGCAACCAAACAAACAGCTTCGGATATACCTGTAGAGCATCTTTATAATCACTCAGTTAAGTTGTGACATTTGATAGCACACAAGCCATTCCTCTGGTGTCCGGGAGTTGCATAATCTCCTAGTCGGAAGAATATATAATTGACACGAAGAAAGCAATAGCAATAAAATTGAACGATCATTATGCTAAGCTAACGAATGGGTCTTGTCCATCACATCATTCCACTAATGATGTGATCCCGTTATCAAATGACAACTCATGTCCATGGCTTGGAAACTTAACCATCTTTGATCAACAAGCTAGACTAGTAGATGCATACTAGGCCTAGGGACACGTTGTTTTCTCTATGTATTCACACATGTATCAAGTTTCTGGTTAATACAATTCTAGCATGAATAATAAACATTTATCATGAATAAGGAAATATAAAATAACAACTTTATTATTGCCTCTAAGGCATATTTCCTTCAGAAACACATATACACTGTGTATTGAAAGGCAGTATTATACTGAAGATTTCGAAGCACATGAATATTTAAATCCTAGACGCCAATGCGTGTGCTCAAACCAAGTAGCAGAAGCTCACGTACGTGCATCCAACGGACCAGTACTAAGTCAAAGCATCATGCATGTGTTACATTATACGATGCGTGTGCACACATGGGCTGGCCCAGGAGCGATACGTGCATGTGTACGCACTGGCCAGCACACCCGAATATGGAGGTTGTTTCATGCCTTCTTTCATCAGCGACAATGAATCCGAATACAACAAGAACCGTCCGCTGTTGTATAGTCCTTTAATAAATAGCTAGTCTACGTTAGGGTTTCAACTCGGGTTTTGTTTAGAGAATTTAGCTATTGCTACTTTTATTTATCTTCGCTCGTAGCGGCTAGTGCAACCATCAAGACTTCCTATCGGAACCCCATCTTGTGAGATTTAATTCAACTAGCATATTCGCAATTTTGGATTGCTTGGATATTATTTTCTTGCATGTTCTTCAATTTCCCTGCAGGAAAAATCCTTTGTGGATAGGTCGATCGCGTCGTTGGCTCAGTCGATGACGCCGTGGAGTTGGTTCAGCGATTGCCGTGGATATCACTAGTGTATGGTTCTCCCTATATGGTTGGTTGCCGAATCGTGAGGGTCAAGTCCCACCCAAAATCATAGTTATCAATCTCTCAATGAAAGATCGGGCCCCAGTTCACATCAAAGAGAATTTCACCATATCACTTTCATCATGTTAGTTTGATTCATGTTCGCTACTTCGATAATTTGATATCTGGGTGGACCGCTGCTTAGGTGTTGTTCTTACTTGAACAAACCTTCTACTTATGATTAACCCCCTCGCAAGCATCCACAACTACGAGAAAAGTATTAAGATAAAAATCTAACCATAGCATTAAACTTTTGGATCCAAATCGGTCCCTTACGAAGTAGCGCATAAACTAGACTTTAAGCTTTTGTCACTCTAGCAACCCATCATCTAATAACTACTCCACAATGCATTCCCTTGGGCCCAAATATGGTGAAGTGCCATGTAGTCGATGTTCACATGACACCACTAAGGGAATCACAACATACATATCATGAAAATATCGAACACATATGAAGTTCACATGATTACTTGCAACATGACTTCTCCCGTGACCTCAAGAACAAAAGTAACTAATCACTAATGATAATCATGCTCAAGATCAGAGGGGTATTAAATAGCATTATAGATCTGAACATATAATCTTCCACCAAATAAACCATATATTAATCAACTACAAGATGTAATCAACACTACTAGTCACCCACAGGTACCAATCTGAGGTTCCGGTACAAAGATTAAACACAAGATATAAACTTGGGTTTGAGAGGAGTTGGTTCTCTTGAAGATGGTGATGGAGATTACCCTCCCAAAGATGAGAGGGTTGTTGCTGATGACGATGGCGATGATTTCCCCTCCGGGAGGGAAGTTCCCCCGGCGGAATCGCTCCGCCGGAGGGAAAAAGTGCTCCTGCCCAAGTTCTGCTTCGAGACGGTAGTGCTTCATCCTGAAAGTCCCCCGTTGATTTTTTCTAGGTCAAAATGACCTATATACCAGAAGATGGACACCAGAGGTGGGACGTGCTGGGCACAACCCACCAGGTGGCCCCCTCCAGTAGTTATTTGCTCCACTATTTTTTATATATTACAAAATAATTCTTCGTAAATTTTCAGCTCATTTCGAGATGTGCAGAATAGGTAACTCTGACGTAGCTTTTTCGGGTCCAGAATTCCAGCTACCGGCATTCCCCCTCTTTGTGTAAACCTTATAAGATAAAACGCACTAGAATTACTCCAAAAAGCATTATTATGCATAAAAACATTATAAATAACAGTGGGAAAACATGATGCAAAATGGATGTATCACGTACTACCGCTGTGACTTGGATTTAAAAAATATATACTTACTTCTATCCTCATTTTATATCCTTTGGCTTATGCAATGTCTTTACACCTTTCCCTCGCTCTGTGTTTGTGGGTTCCAGGTGATGGTAGCTCTGTTCATCATGCTCGTGGCAAGAATCCAGAGCATCCGGGTGGTTCTGAACGCTACTGTACCGTTGATGGCACTCTTGCTAGTTCTAGTGGCCCTCCGAGGCGGAATGTCAAGACAACAGCAAGAAAGCCGAAGGAAAAGGAGAAGTACACCCCTATTAATGAGATGTCTGCCAAGGAGTTTGAGGAGTTCCGCATTCGCAATCCATATCACCGTGCTCAGGATGCATCTTTTGTTGGGCGTCCCTTCTGGAACAAGGAGCAATCTTTGATCTATCTGGACATCTTGAAGGCCAAGAAGAACATGTTTGCCAATGTCAAGTCGATTGATGTCACTCGTATGGAGAAGGATCCGACTTCCTTCGATGAGGCCCTTGCTCTTTGCCAATAGTGGGGGCACGTTCCCTTCATCACCTACAACAAGGACTATGATCCCGAGATTGTGGCTCAATTTTATGCCACGGTTCATGTTCATGCCAATGAGAAGATATCTATGTCATCGATAACCGGTGGGCAAAGGTTCAGGGTTGATTGGAAGGACTTCATGGATTGCCTGGGTATAGCTGATGAGGGTGAAGAAAATCCAGTTGGTCTTCGGCCTCACAAGGAAGGTCCTCCCACTCACAAGTCCAAGCTTATCTTGTACTCTAGGACCGTGAAGACACTTAAGGGGGCTACTCGCACGGAGCTCATTCCCTTTTTGGACATTATGCATCGATTCTTCCACAACATTCTTTTCCCTCGCATTGGGAATTTGGTTATGGCGCACTCTTACCTTGTGGATCTTCTATTGATATGCGTCAAGGAGCAGGGCAGTAATTCTACCTTGGAAATCTCCCACATCATGTGGCGTGAGGTTAGGTTCGTTGTTCTTGATCGGAAGGTGCATATCTACGACCCTTATCTTTTCAGGCTAATTGTGCTCAAGTGGGCTGCTGAGTATCCGAGAGAGGCACTTCCTACTGAGCACTTGGTCACTCGTCCGGTTGTGAATCTGCGGCACAAGGAGAATTGGGGGGGGGGCTACGCCTATTGACCCCGGAGAGGAGATTGCTCCCACCAATTTTGATGATGAGGAGGAGCCTAATTATGAGTTTGTTCCTTCTACAAAGAAGGTGCCATCTTGGTCATCTAAGCTTAAGTCAAAGATGAAGAAGCTCTTCTGCATGGAAGCTCAGGGTCAGTACAAGGCTCATGTGGCCGAGAAGGCCACTCGCACCCGCCACAAGAACTTGATGAGGGCCCTTGGTCAGGAGATCCGAAGTGGGTCTGAGGAGCGGGTCACTAATGAGGAGGACTGGATCTCACAGCATTGCAAGTGATCAGATTCTGAGACAGAGCATCAGCATGCAGCTGGAGAGTCCGCGGGACACGAGAAGTCTGAGGGGCACTGATACGTCTCTGACGTATCTATAATTTATGAAGTATTCATGTCATGTTTATAACAATTTTATATGGTTTTGGTATAATTTGATTAGAACCAACCCGGACTGACGTTGTTTTCAGCAGAACTACCGTGGTGTCGTTTTTTGTGCAGAAATAAAAGTTCTTGGAATGGGCTGAATATTTACGGAGGATATTTTTGGAAAATATAAAAAATACTAGAGCGAAAAGATACCAAAGAGGAGTCCCGAGGTAACCACAAGGGTGGGGGTGCCCCCACCCCCTAGGGCGTGCCCCCTACCTTGTCATCGCCTCGTGGACCCCCTTGACTTGTCCCCAATGCCAACACCTCCTATAAATCCCAAAAACCTCAGATATACACACAAGAAATATGTCAACTTGCGACCATCACTATTGGTTGCTGAATGGTCGTTGTTTTTCATTTGCGACTTTTTGTGACCAAAGCATGGTCAAAAGTTGCCCGTCTTTAATGGAAATTAATGACCTTCTTCGTGATAAGGTCGATTAAGGCAACGACCAAAACAAAAGGTCGTTGATCCTACGACCTTCTGTTTTGGTCCCTAACCTTCTGTTTTGGTCCCTAGCTGTCTGACCAGGCCACGTCGGATCCGACGTGGCAAGATGACGTGGCAAAATTGCAATCAAATGAAAAGTTCGTTGATAAGAATCAGCCCGGTCCACTTCGATGTTTTACATTGGCCGAGCCCAACAATTCAAGCTTTTTTTCAAGTCAATTCTTGTGTGCTACATGGGCCAAGCCCAATATTTCAGCTTCTTTATTTTTGGGTGTTGGCCTTCTTACAATCAATTGATTTTCTATTTTCAGTCATTGTATTTTGGAGCTGGTCCCACTAGTCATAATGCCATACATCGGTCCCACATGTCAGAAATTTCAAAAATGCTCAGATTTTATTCATAAGTGGTTCCCACTTGTCAAGTTTCCATTTCACATCTTTTCAACATGCATAATTATTCAAACATACAATAGTCTTTTTCAATCTGTTACAATATTACAATTTACAGTCTACTACAGAACCAAAAATCTCTTTGATAAGTAGGGATTCACTCCTTTGCACTTGGCTTCACGGCTTCACACTTCAAAAAAATTAGGCCTAGAGCTCCTGTAAAAGAGTGAACATAAAGCTACATGCATTAGAGTGTACTACTGCTGATGCCAGAACCAAACAACTTCAATGGCAACACTAAATGTAAGCGGTAGAACAGATTTAAAAAGGTAAACAAAATATGCATTATGGTACACTTAAGATGTGATAAATGTTTAGCAAAAAATTTCGTGGGAGTAACCTTTAATCGTTCAAAATCAAAGTTGAAAATGCAAGGAAATTAAGTTACAAAAGACAATCAGTTATTCTATTTACACAGCACTGTCAACAATAAAGACAATTCTCTACGAGCGACAAAATTAGTTTTCTTTACATCCTTAATCCTTGCAAGTTAAAAAAAAGACAAGGTAGCATCAAATCAGGTTATAATTCGTGGGAATCAATGCACACATCATGGACGAACAAAATGGTTAAAACACCAATCAAGTAGGCCTCATCCTCTTTCTCATTCCTTTGGTGTTTATTGGCTTAGTAGCTGAGGCAGAAACAGAAGCATTTGAGGAGGAAAGCTACATACATGTGCACTTGCGAGGCCACATATTCTGGGTCGTCCACCACACTAGCCACCATCACGTACCCATCGCCATCAGCAACGTTGCTCCTGCAGCAGCAATAGATAACCATTTGAATTAAACGGACCAGCTATGCGTACAAGGTTATCTAAGCATGTCAGTACAATCCAGCTATAAAGTGGATGGCAAAGCATGGCTGTTGTTGTTGCTACTTTAGCCCACTGAGCTAATTAATCTCATCAACCTAATACACTTCTCTCAAAAAAGAAAAAAACAACTTAAAATATTGAGTACGGTAGCAACATCTACTTGTTACTCCCTCCGTCCCATAATATAGGACGTTTTTTGACACTAGTGTAGTGTCAAAAAACGTCTTACAATATGGGACGGAGGGAGTACTAGAGTTCCAGTTCAATATGGCCAGAGGGCACTTGGCACCATGGAACCTGCACAATTTCCACCATATATATGAATGAGTTAGAAAGAAAACTAGAGTTGAACTACCCAGCCTCATACATGGCTCAGCGAGGTGAGGAGCTCAACATTGAAGTTTCGCAAAACAAGAATTCATTAATTCAAGAGTTGTTTTATCAGCTCAAGCTTAGTTAAGTTAAGCACTTAGTACTAAACAACAACAACACTTGAACCGTAACATGTCCAGAAAGGAAACAAAACATGACACCAGTATTGATAGCAAGTCCACGAAGGCCATCCAATGGTTTCAGCCACATCTTAATAAACCTGCAGCATTCTTTATCACCTAATTATCAGCAAGAAATCAATGGCCAAATGAGCGCCACCACAACAAATTGGCACTATCACTTGGTCATTGACCCGATGCCCAAGCAAGGAACCAGCTCGCACATGCAAGATGATGATTGCATACATACAAATCATGTGTTGGCAGAAAAAAATCCAAGCAGGAGCTCATCTTCTCTCTCTATGTTTCGTAACTAAAAACCTAAATAAAATAAAATAAAATAAAAACATGACTTGTTCATACAGATCCCTCTAAAATTCTTTGGGACAAGTGCATCACATATTCGTCAACTTAGCAGCAGAAGTAGTGAGCACAGGAAGAGGGGGAGGGAGATGGAGGAGCTACCTGCCGCGGTCGCAATGGAAGCAGAGGAGCAGACCCCTCCCGCCCCTGCCCCACGAGCAGGACATGGCTTTTGGCTGGGCACGCCCCTACTCCTCCGCCTCCTCGAGCAAGAGACCCCCTTCCCCTACTGCTGCTTCGCGCGCCGCATCACTAGTCACCTCCTCATGCAAGAAGTACACAATGAATAGACAGACGGTTAGTGAGGTACATTTTCACAGCAACAGAAGCTTAAAATTAATAGAAATACACACATCAAATGAAGTCACTAAGATACTTAAGTCCACCACGTGCCCATCAAGTCGTAGCCCTGAAGAAAGAAAGAACCAATAGGGTCAGCTACTTATTTATTCAGAGTGTCGAGTTGAACAATCATCAGAAAACTAAACATACTGCTCAGCCAACTAAATAACACATGATTCATTGACATGGTATAATTCTGACTATAATATAACAAGAGCACTACAGATACTACATACTTAGAACTCAACTTATAAGTGAGAATGATCCAATCTGATGCAAACAACTAATTTTGTTTGTTGTTATTACTAAAGGAAATGTCTAAAACAATATGCAACAAACAAGCTTTGATTTACAGGTCCAAATAGATGACAATGGGATTGGGGTGCTGATCACACAAGTAAATGGCTAGACAAAAACCTTCTCTTGGTAAATCATATGAGAGATCAGCCAACAGCGTCAATGAACCCAAACCCTTGGTAAATCATGAGAACCAAATGCAGATAGAAATGGCTAAAGAGCTACAACACCTGATCCCTGCTCTCATGTTTTAACAATGAAGTGCAACCAGATGCCTAAATTAAGAGGGCAGTGCAATCAGATGCCTAAATTAAGAGGGCATCCCCACAAATAAATTATTGCTTGCCACCAAACTAAGACACCACCACCGGCAACCAAGTCGCGTACATATGCTCTGTAGATGAGATGTTGACACTGAACCAAGACACCGCCGCCGGCGACCAAGTCGCATACATATGCATCAGTGTTACGCAGCAGTGCACCAACAGCTGGCATGTCCGTCTGCTACTTCGCTGACTGCAACAAGGTGGATCAACAGCCTGGTTGTTCAGTTACGGAAAAGAGCATGCAAGCATCAGTATTTCTACAGTGTAAATTGTGGTTGACAATGCAGTAAGTTTAACAGTACACTTACTGTTGAATTATAATTGTAATATACACTACATTTGAAGTGTAATTAACAATAGATGCACTAACAGAAAGAAGCAAGCCTAATTAATAGTACTTTACAGTAGATAAACATTTGTTGATGCTAAAAAAGACAAAGGCTTATACCATGGCATGTCCAGCAAACCTAATTAATAGTGTCAAACTATAGCTATAAATAGCACATCAGTAGCAGCATAATACTAATCAGAAACCTTAATTGAAGTCCATGTATCACTGTCCCTAACAACAGCTACTTAGCAATACTATATATGACCTGATGTAAATGGAACGGGAACGTGCAGGCTCGCATAATGGAGGATAGATCGTATGTGTAGTCTTGGCTTGACCTGATGATGTTCTTGAGCTTGTTTGTTCAACTGTTGGAGCTACTAGTTAGACTGAACTTATGAGAGCCAGCCATATCATATTTTGCACCAAAAATTAAGAAACATGTCCACTAAAAGCCATGGGTCAGCTATACCTGTCCAAGAATTGTCCAAGGCTTGGCATATGGTACAAGATGCTAACGAATAAACTCTGCGTCCTTAACTATGTTATCTACCCTGAAATGCTTCAGATACTCCACCTGCTCTGCTACAGATGTTATTTGAGAAAGAGATGATGTTGTCAATGGTGTTGACAGTCCTATTCCTCGCTAGAAAGTAAAAAAAGAATGTCAGCAAAGGAAGAGCAAGATGGGTGCAAAAACAAAGAGTACAGAGCATTTGCTGAAGAAGTTGGAATGTACCTGATCGAGCAATAACACACGGTATTCTTCGCATGCCTTCTTCACCAACCACTCGCTTCGGTGGGGCGAGGACTTTCATATCCAGGCCCCCGTTGTAGGTACACCAGATAAGGCAAAGGGACCTCTTCTTTCCCACCTGTAATGATACACTTAAACAGTCATGTGGATGCCGGACATAAGAGAACAGTACAATAGTAACTTAAGCATGCTCCCTAAACATGAAATTAGCACGCAGTATTCCAAGCCTATGATGTTGTATGCATTACATTAACTTAATTTTAGTTCTTCCACGCATGGGCATTGTATCCACACACTTGGCCCAGTGTCTCTGCAGTTACACCCGCGGCGCCTTATCGAGGATTCAGTAAACCAAGCTGGAATTGTGTGTTTTAGCATGATAGTGTCAGCGGACAATGTAAAAGGTTCTCCTTCTTACTTCCTAAGCTATATACCACAGATTCCTGGTCTCCAGGAAAATCCCAGGATGTATTCATCCTCTAAAAGAGGATTTGAAAAAAAGGGGGAGCGATCAACGAGTGCGCATGATTCTACTCGAAACCTGCCCATCGACCCCGCAACGGATGTGCGGGGCCATCCCCTAACCCCGTGACCATGAGTGGAGAGGGGGTAGCCGGGATGCAAGGGGGGGCAAGCGGGATGTACCTGCGATGACCTCGCGGGAGAACACGGTGATGTGTGGCGCGGAGGGGGAGCCGGCGAAGGAGTGGTCGAGTGGGACGGCGAAGCGGTGGCCGCGAAGCCTGAGGTCCGGCACCGCGTACCACGGCCCGGCCTGTCGGCCTGCGGCGCGGCGCCACGTTCGCCAGCTTCGGGTGCCGGCTCGGCAGCACGCACTCCTCCTCGTCTTCTCCCGATGACGACCCCATGGATTCCATGCTCTACTCTCGTGCGCGCGGTCCGGCCAGCTCGACGAAGCACCGTGCATCGAAGCACGCATGCGCGCGCCGGCGAGCAAGCCAGCCGCGATGCTGTTCTCGCTGGGCGGCGGCGCCTCTCTCTCCGTTGCTGAGGAGAGGAGATTGCCTGGTCTGGGGGAGAAAGGGGCGGGGGCGGCGGCGGGTGGATGGATCTGAGGTTGGGGGAGAGAGGGAGGTCTGGGTCAGGGCATCTCCAGCCGCGCCCCCAACAGGCCCTCCCCAGGCGATTTTGCAAAAAGGCCTCAGTCGCGCCTCCAGAAACCCGTTTTTCGCCGGCTCGGGTCAAAACTGGTGCCGGCGGACCCAGGCCGAACCCGGCGCCCTGGGTGGCGCTTGGGGAGCCGGCGCAAGCGAAAAAGGCGCGTGGGCCCGCCCTGAAGGCGACCCGAGGGCCTTTTCCCGCCGTTTCTTGACGCTTTTCCCTCGCATCTCTCCCGCTCGCTCGCCTTCCTCCCGCCATTCTCTCCCTTTCTCCCGCCAAACCCCCTCCCGCTCGCCTTCCAGTCGCCGCCATGCCGTCGAAGAAGTACGCCATGCCGCGCGCGGCGGCAACCGCGACTGGCGCCGTGACCCAACCGAAGCAGAGGAAGCCGAGGACGCCGCCATCGAAGCCACCGGGCCTGTCGAACGCCGAGTGGAGGGTGGAAGTTCAGCGGCGCGAAGCAGTCACCGCCGACAGGCGGAACAGGGCCATAGCGAAGAAGGCCCGCGACAACGCGGCGCGCGCGGCGGCGTCTTCCTCATCGGTCGACCAGGCGGGGATGAATCCACCCGTCGTCAGCCACGCCCAGTACGCGCCCTGGGGACAGCAAGGCGCCGGATCTCCATGGGGTTCATCGTCGCCCGGCTACGCCGACGGCGATGCGCACAGTGGGTTCAACCCAAACGTGACCTTCCCTCATGGTCACCCCGCTACGCGCACGCCCTCGCCCGCCTTTGTCAGCGTGCAGTACCCTCCATACAACTACTCGCCGCCCGCCGCCTACGCGTCCACACCGACGCCCCATCTCTACCATGGACCGCTGCCCTTCTCGCACCTCGGCGACGCCGACGACACGGGAGCCGACATGGACGACATCATCACGACAGGATCGGCCGCGGCCGCCTCGTCTCCCGGGTTCGCCACCCGGGACGAGGTAGTGGACCTCAGCGGCGACATGGAGGCCGAGCTCGGCTATGTCTACAGCGACGATGCGCAGGAACCCAAGGAGGAGGAGGAGGAGGACGAGAAGGAGGAGGAGGAGGAGCCGGCTCCTGTTCCGACGAAGGGGCGCCAGAAGAAGAAGAAGCGGGCGGCTAGGTCAGGCAAATCGTGCATCAAGTGGACGTCCAAGGAGGAGGAATGCCTCGCCGAAGCATGGAAAGTCGTCTGCCTCGACCCGACCACCGGCGCGAACCAGAGCTTCGAGACGTACTGGGACCGCATCAAGGCCGAGTTCGACGTACTGGGACATGCTCCAGAGCAACGACGAGAAGCTCAAGGCGTGGTACCTGGTGCAATGCGGCCTCATCCTGAATGAGCTGCCGACGGCAAACGCCGACGACGCCCACGACCACACGGACGCCAAGCCCGAACGACTCCTCTACATCGCCGCCCAGCAGTGCCGAAGCCGCGCCGACTCAGCCCAGCACCGAAGCAGCCCCGACACCGCCAAGCTCACGCACGCCGACTCCGCCAACGCCTGGAACCAACCCCGCTGAGTGAACCGACCGCGCCGAGGCGGCGGCGCTCTGTTTTTGTAACGCCAGACTACGTCCGATCGCCGAATTTGCGGCGTCTTTTGAGAGCGGGAACGACCAAGTTTGAATTTCCCGCATCCTCGGGCCGGCGCGTGGGGGCGTGACTGGGAGCTAGGTCGCCCCCAGGGGCCGAACTAGCGCCGGCACGCCCCCAGACCGCTCTATTTAGGCGCCCTGGGGGGCCGAACGGCTGAAGATGCCCTCAGGGAGAGGGGGGTCTGGGAGGAGGTGGCGACGGCGAGGAGCCGAGGGAGGTGGAGTGCGGGTGCGGGTTACGGTTTGGGCTGCGGGTTTCCCTTTTCTTTTGTTTCCTCTTTTCTTTTTTTTCTGTAGATAGATGGCTGGATGGAGAGGTGGAGATTTGGATGGATGGATGGGCGCCATGTCATCGATCCATGTGACAACTAAACCCACCAATGAGAATAGAGCACATATAATTGTGTTTTTCCTTTTGTTTTTTTCCTACTTTTTCACATGAAAAATTCAAAAAAAATGATCTCTTATTGTGAACAAGGGTGCATCTTGAAATGGCAAACAAAGTTGGCTAAGAAAGTTTTCATTTTCTTTTGATGAAAAAATCATTTTCCATTTTTCGAGTGCCTAAAATGAGCTTTTTTGTGAAGGACCTACCATATATTTGTAGCAAAATTGTACCAAATCATCTTTCTAAAATATTAGGTCATATTTAATGCACAATTTATTAAATGGTTGGGTGTCAAAAATTTTGATCCACCTCCCGTGAAAAAGACAAATTTCCGTCGATTCAGCATGAAGCGGGCCAAATTTGAACTGCAATTGCCTTATAGTTTGCTCTTTATTTTTTACAAAAATCATTTCTAGGTATATAAGTATTTATTTAATCAAAGAAACACCAAAAGTTTTCCAAGATTCAACCACTAGCGAGGAACGGTCATGCCCGTCGTTTTGACCGCATTTTGAAATTGGCATGAAAAAATAAAAAAATTGGAAAACCTTCACGCTGCGTTATTATGTGTGTACAAGTTACCAGTAAAAATAATAAACTTGTAATAAGGTAATTATTTCAAAAAAAGTGTTCACAAAACGAGCTATCACGTGTGAAGATAAATGGCTTTCAAGCCAAATGATCAATGTTATAGTAGCATTCATGGTATGGGTTGTTCAACTGACCTCATATTGTGCACAAGGGGGCATTTTCAAGTGGAAAACAATGTTTCCTAAGGAAGTTTTCATTTTCATTGGCCCAAAATTTCATTTTCCATTTTTCGAGTGCCCAGAATGAGTTTTTTTCATGAAGGGCCTACCATATATTTGTTGCAAAATTGTACCAAATTAATTTTCCAAAATACCAGGACATATTTAATGCACAATTGACCAAATGGTTGGGTGTCAAAAGTTTCGATCCACCTCTCATGGAACAGAAAAATTTCCGCCAATTCAGTTGAAAGTGCGTCAAATTTGAACTGCACCTACCTCGTAGTTTGCTCTTTATTTTTTCAAAAATCATTTCTAGGTACATAAATATTTATTTAATCAGAGAAATATCAAAAGTTTTCCAAGATTCAAACACTAGCTAGGAACGGTCATGCCCGTCGTTTTGACCGCATTTTGAAATGGGCATGAAAAATTCAAAAAAATCAAAAAATTAGAAAACCTTCGCACTGTTTCATTATATGTGACCAAGTTGCCAGGAAAAATAGTAAATTTGTAATACGGTAATTATTTTTAAAAGATGTTCTCAGAAACAAGCTATCATGTGTAAAAATGCATGGCTTACAAGCAAAATGATCAATCTTATGGCCACATTCATGGCATAATTTGTTCGAATGATCTAATATTGTGCACAAGGGTGCATCTTGGAATGGCAAAGAATGTTGCCTAAGGAAGTTTTCATTTTCTTTGGACGAAAAATTCATTTTCCATTTTTCAAGTGCACAAAATGAGTTTTTTTTGTGAAGGGCCTACCATATATTTGTTTGAAAATTGGACAAATAATTTTTCTAAAATATTAGGCCATATTTAATGTACAATTGACCAAATAGTTGGGTGTCAAAAGTTTTGGTCCACCTCTCGTGAAAAAGACAAATTTTCACCGATTCAGTTGGAAGCGGGTCAAATTTGAACTGCAGTTGCCTTATAGTTTGCTCTTTATTTTTCCCAAAAATCATTTGTAGGTACATAAATATCTATTTAATCATAGAAACAGCAAAAAAATTCCAAGATTCAACCACTAGCTAGGAACGGTCATGCCCGTGGTTTTGACCGCATTTTGAAACAGACATGAAAAAATCAAAAAGATCAAAAAATTGGAAAACCTTCGCATTGTGTCATTATATGTGTCCAAGTTACTAGGAAAAATAATGAACTTGTAATACGGTAATTATTTTTTAAAAGTGTTCTCAAAAATAAGCTATCATGTGTGAAGATGCATGACTTTCAAGCCAAATGATCAATCTTATGGACACATTCATGCCACAGTTTAGTGAAATCATCTCATATTGTGCACAAGGGTGCATTTTGGAATGGCAAATAATTTTGCCTAAGGAAGTGTTTATTTTCTTTGGACAAAAAATCATTTTCTATTTTTGAGTGCCCAAAATGAGTTTTCTTTGTGAAGGGCCTGCCATATATTTGTTGCAAAATGGGACCAGGTCGTTTTTATAATATAGTAGGCCATATTTAATGTACAATTGACAGTATGGTTGGTTGTCAAAAGTTTTTATACACCTCTGGTGAAAAAGACAAATTTCCGCCGATTCAGTTGAAAGCGGGTCAAATTTGAACTGCAGCTGCCTCATAGTTTGCTCTTTATTTTTTATAAAAATAATTTATAGGTACATAAGTATCTATTTAATCAGAAATACGTGGTTTGGTGGCGATACGTTGAGTTTTGAATGGTGGTCGAGGGTCCCAACTCTAGAGCGTGTAAACTCGCATGCCTGCCGCGTGGTCACCGCATGACCGTGGCGTTGCCACGCGTTCTGGGCAGCCTAGGCATGTCTAGTGGGTTGGGCACTCCCCCGGTAGGTGTTAGGAAGGAGAAGGCAATAGAAGAATCTCATGAGGAGAATGAACTGAGCTCAAACATGAATTAGCACCCCAAGTGTTTGATTAGTGGTGGGGAAAACGCACATGGCCAATGGGCCTAAGTTTTGGACGAGGATGATCATATATTAAGGACACTGTCTTGGGAAATTTGCAGCTCAAATGGAGGATCCTAGGTGTCATTTGCTTTGCAACATACCACACTGGACAGAAATATGAATGTTGAAGCTAGACTCAAATGAATGAATGGATTGATGCGTAATTCTGAGGAGGAGGATAATTTGGGCTTATGAAGGCACTTTAATATTTTCATACCATTTGGATAAATAAAAATGGTACTTCCTTCACAGTGCTCTCCACTGAACAGAAAATTGGGAAAAATACCGAGGGAAATCAGCTAGAATAAATGAGCTAAAATTTGGTGGAGAGAGGTTCTATGGGCAGGGTCATGTCTTGGTAAATTTTCAGCGATTATAAATTAACATAAAATATAGTTGCTCCACAAATTGAAAATATCACCAGAAACAAAAGATTGGATGGCAAGCTCACATGGATTGTTAGATGGGCTCAAATTTTGTGGAGAGCTATGATTTGGGGACATAGAAGATGTGGCAAAAATTCAACTCATTAGGATATGCCTAGCTAGTACTTCCTTCACAACAGTTTGAGCTGAACAAAAACTTTGGAAATTTGCCGAGGAAGATTTACCAAGCAAATGGAGTTGAATATTGTCATGAGGCAATGATTTGGATAGTAAAGAATGCCCAATTTTTTGGGAATTTTGGGAATGATAGAAATATAGGTTGCTTCACAACCTAGGGCAAAAATTGACACATAGAAATGACACATAGGCAAAACTGATGAGGTGGCGCCTAGTCATAGCAATGCACCACAATTTACAAGGTTATGACCATCTATATTGTTCGTTATCAGCTAGAAATAAGGCAGCAGACCAGTGTTGTTTGCTTTACGACCATTTCGTGTAAGGTAATTACGACCTTTATGACCAAAATGGTCGTTATGGTTTAGAGTTTGGAGCCCCCCGAACAGCTTTTGACCAATTGGTCTCAAATGGTCGTAGATTTATGACCAATTCTTCTAGGGTCACTGACAGAAGGTCACAAGTTGACATATTTCTTGTAGTGATAAACCTAGATCCGGAGTTCCGCCGCCGCAAGCCTCTGTAGCCACGAAAAATCAATCTAGGCCCTCTTTGGCACCCTGCCGGAGGGGGCCACCATCACCGTAGGCCATGGAGGAGGATCCCGGAGGGGGCCATCATCGCCATGGAGGCCAAGGACCAGAGGGAGTGTTGGAAATATGCCCTAGAGGCAATAATAAATTAATTATTATTATATTTCCTTGTTCATGATAATTGTCTTTTATTCATGCTATAACTGTATTATCCGGAAATCGTAATACACGTGTGAATACATAGACCACAATATGTCCCTAGTGAGCCTCTAGTTGACTAGCTCGTTGTGATCAACAGATAGTCATGGTTTCCTGGCTATGGACATTGGATGTCGTTGATAATGGGATCACATCATTAGGAGAATGATGTGATGGACAAGACCCAATCCTAAGCCTAGCACAAAGATCATAGTTCGTATGCTAAAGCTTTTCTAATGTCAAGTATCATTTCCTTAGACCATGAGATTGTGCAACTCCCGGATACCGTAGGAATGCTTTGGGTGTACCAAACGTCACAATGTAACTGGGTGGCTATAAAGGTGCATTACAGGTATCTCTGAAAGTGTCTGTTGGGTTGGCACGAATCGAGACTGGGATTTGTCACTCCGTGTAAATGGAGAGGTATCTCTGGGCCCACTCGGTAGGACATCATCATAATGTGCACAATGTGACCAAGGGGTTGATCACGGGATGATGTGTTACGGAACGAGTAAAGAGACTTACCGGTAACGATATTGAACAAGGTATCGGGATACCGACGATCGAATCTCGGGCAAGTATCATACCGATAGACAAAGGGAATTGTATACGGGATTGATTAAGTCCTTGACAACGTGGTTCATCCGATGAGATCATCGTGGAACATGTGGGAGCCAACATGGGTATCCAGATCCCGTTGTTGGTTATTGACCGGAGAACGTCTCGGTCATGTCTGCATGTCTCCCGAACCCGTAGGGTCTACACACTTAAGGTTCGGTGACGCTAGGGTTATAGAGATATTAGTATGCGGTAACCCGAAAGTTGTTCGGAGTCCCGGATGAGATCCCGGACGTCACGAGGAGTTCCGGAATGGTCCGGAGGTAAAGATTTATATATAGGAAGTCCTGTTTTGGCCATCGGGACAAGTTTCGGGGTCATCGGTATTGTACCGGGACCACCGGAAGGGTCCCGGGGGCCCACCGGGTGGGGCCACCTGCCCCGGGGGGCCACATGGGCTGTAGGGAGTGCGCCTTGGCCTACATGGGCCAAGGGCACCAGCCCCAAGAGGCCCATGCGCCTAGGGAACCCTAGAGGGAAGAGTCCTCAAGGGGGAATGCACCTCCGAGGTGCCTTGGGGAGGAAGGACTCCTCCCCCCCTCTTGGCCGCACCCCTTCCTTGGAGGAAGGGGCAAGGCTGCGCCTCCCCCCTCTCCCTTGCCCCTATATATAGTGGAGGGGAGGGAGGGCATCCATACCTGATCCCCTGGCGCCTCCCTCCCTCCCGTGACACCTCCTCCTCTCCCGTAGGTGCTTGGCGAAGCCCTGCAGGATTGCCACGCTCCTCCATCACCACTACGCCGTTGTGCTGCTGCTGGATGGAGTCTTCATCAACCTCTCCCTCTCTCCTTGCTGGATCAAGGCGTGGGAGACATCGTCGAGCTGTACGTGTGTTGAACGCGGAGGTGCTGTCCGTTCGGCACTAGATCATCGGTGATTTGAATCACGACGAGTACGACTCCATCAACCCCGTTCACTTGAACGCTTCCGCTTAGCGATCTACAAGGGTATGTAGATGCACTCTCCTTCCCCTCGTTGCTGGTCTCTCCATAGATAGATCTTGGTGACACGTAGGAAATTTTTTGAATTTCTGCTACGTTCCCCAACAGGGAGAACCTCTCCCCATCTAGGGGGGACATGGAGGAGGAAGCACAAGGGGGATACCCTCTCCCCCTCTCTCTCGGTGGCGCCGGAGTGCCACCAGGGGAACCATCGCCGTAGTGATCGTCTTCATCAAAATCACCATCTTCATCACCTTCCTCATCTCTTTTACGCGGTCCACTCTCCCGTACCCTGCTGTAATCCCCTACTTGAACATGGTGCTTTATGCCATATATTATGATCCAATGATGTGTTGCCATCCTATGATGTTTTGAGTAGATTTCTTTTGTCTTTTGGGTTGATTGATGATCTAGATTGGTTTGAGTTGTATGTTTTATTTTGGTGTTGTCCTATGGTGCCTTCCGTGATGTGCACACGTTAAGGATTCCCATTGTAGGGTGTTGCAATACGTTCACGATTCACGTATAGTGGGTTGCTAGAGTGACAGAAGCTTAAACCCGAGTAAGGGGATTGTTACGTGTGGGATAAAGGGGACTTGATACTTTAATGCTATGGTTGGGTTTTACCTTAATGATGTTTAGTAGTTTTGGATGCTTGCTAGAGTTCCAATCATAAGTGCATATGATCCAAGGAGAGAGAGTATGTTAGCTATGCCTCTCCCTCATATAAAATTGCAATAATGACTACTGATCTTGTTAATGATTGCCTAGGACAATTTCGCACACCGATCCATCATTATTCCACACTCGCTATTTATAATACTAGATCATAGATGGCGCGCGTTGCTTCGCCCGTCCTTTTTTTACCGTAGTATGAAGTGCTAGGAATTTCAATGTAAAGACATGGGAGTTGTTTTTCAGCAAAATATATGTTTTCTTTTCAAACGTGAGTCCAGAATGAAATTTTAATCATTTTCAATGGGTTGGTTATGCGCCTTATTTGTAGATAGTTGGAAGACATGTAATAAAATGTGAAGAATAGAAAACTGATAAACACAATGCATATTTCTCAATCCAAGGCTTGATGTATCCAAATGGTCAGTGTGCTAGCCGGTATCTGGCAAAACAAGATCTTAAAAACAAATATATCTAAAGGAAATCATTTACAGAGCACACTATCTGTTTGATTCAAGTTATAATAAAACAAAATTATGAATACAAATGAAGCTGATAGCAAATTAGCATAGGTACTTCCCCAAGTCATAGCACTAAACTTTAAGAAGCAATGTGACATCCTCAGTCAACTACATGTATAGCTACATCCGCCATAACCAGCTCAATCATGCATTAGAGGCAATTCGATCAGAAACAAGAGCACAATACCTCCATCTATGTTCTACACTCAATTGGTAGCTCTCATGGTAGCTCAGACAAGTTGGCACCTACTAAGTTATAAAATGGCAAGTATTATTTCTTTGATACTCACAACATTCAGATTATACGTGTGAGGTTTCAGATGATAATACTATTTCCTTTTAAATTTGAAAGAAATAAATGAATTAGCACTAATGCTAAATATGAAAGTGAAATCCTCTAGCAGAAATGAAAACTATATAATGCAGGAAGATCAGATTTCAACTTCATCAATCTAAATAGTGAAGTTTACTTTAATGATGTCAACAGTCAACAACCCCTCTTCCAGTATATCCCTGAAACAAAAACAAAAAACTACTTTTATCTTTGTACAACATGAAAAATGGATCACAAAGGAATAAAACTACTTTTATCTTTGTACTGCATGAAAAATGGACCACAAAGGCAGAGGAGGAAATAATATAAGACTCAGTAAGTCACTCGGCCAGGAATATTGGGTCAGCACCAGCATCTAGTGAGCACTTCATCATACCAGGTAGGACACTGTTCATTGCTGCCATCAAGTACTACCCATATAATCAATTTTATTCACATCAACACCAGCCTGTATAAATAAATTATAATTTATTTGAGCAAGTGCTTGAGATGTCATCTATAGAAAATGTATGCAACAATAAATAAAGCAGCATCTATAGACTACATACTGAAGAAAGCTCCATAAATGATAATTAAGAAGTGATGCTTCATAAAAATAGCAAGAAGGATTCAAAGAGTATACACACATATTATACAAAAACCAAGTTTTTCATTCATTTCTTCAGTCTGTGGAAATAAAATTGCTAGGTGTAGATCCTCCTTTATGATGGCTTGTTTCTAATTACAATTTATTTATTTCAAGGAAAGATATCTATCTAAAGCTTGGAATGGACATCAACATTTGAGAATTTCTAGAATCGCTGCTCTGTGATGTCTGATTCTAAGAGGCGAACAAGTTCTGTGGTGTTTCCCGGGTGAGTGGATAACTGAAGACAATTGACCTAGCATGCATACACATGTCAAGTGGAGGCCACAGGAACCCATACACTGTAAAGCAAATCCAATAAGGAGGTTAGGTGTTACTACTAAAAACATGCACTCGTCTAATTAGAGTTTACCTTTGCTGCTTGGAAAAGATAGATACTCCCTGTATAGCTTTGTGTATGCTCACAAGACATAACAGAAAAAAGGAACCAGAACATGAAGTAATTCTTAGATAGTATGAAAAAACTGAATCAAAAAGTTAAGCAACATAATTCAGCTACTACATTTCTATTTGGGAGACTCCCCCAATAAAAATTTCAAAAGATTTTCCAAATAAGTTTTCTGCTGTAGACGTTCTCTATTTAAGCCTCAAACTCTTAAGAACAATGTGCTTCATATTTTCATAGTTGACGTTCATTACCTGTTGGCTAGAAAATAAAAGACCATTGAAGTACCTGATTTCAACAACTTTGTGGCTCTTAGATTCTGCTGCCATTAGAGTGCCTTGTTCGAAAACACGTGAGTTATTATTAAAAAATTACCTGCATATCACTATAAATTTTTAATTCAAAACTTTGTGCAAACCAAATAAAAATATAGCTTCCAATACAGAAATACACCTAATGGACATATTGTTATGGCATAGATCCAACAATTGTAAGTGCATCTAGTGCCCCTTAGTGATTTTGGTGTATTGAAGACTTATAGGTTAAGGGACTAATGCGTTTGTGAGTGTACACAGGTCTATAAGTCTATGAGGAGTTTGATATTTACAGAGAAAGTCGACCCCTAAAAATGAAGTTCTTCGACTGAAGACTTTGATATTCTGAAGACTTTCTGAAGACTTTGAAAGTGAAGAAATTGGTGTGACCTTGAAGACTTGGTATTCATCTGTGGAACATGAAGCGTGAAGACTTTTGTTTTCGTAGTTTCATTTTCTCTTTCTTGAGTCATAGGAAACACCGTACTGTTAAAGGGGGTTGAGGAAATACTAAGGAAAAATTTCCATGTGATGCTCAACTCAAAATCCTACACCTACCAATCCCTGCGAGTGAAGCCTTTGGAAATCTCATACAGTTCAGTCACTTTCTTCAGTGACAGAGACGAAGTTCTTCTGGTCGCTGATGAATTTGTTCTGACTGAGGAGTTAGGAATTCGCCAGTGCGAATTGCCTACATAGTGAGGAACATGATAGCCCTAAGGAATTTGAGAGTCAAATTTCCGACTGTTGCTGTGCTGCGCGCCAGCTGTCCCAAAATATCTTATCCACCTAACGGTCATATCATTGAAGGGCATTTATGTCTTATCATGTCGGGCTGCTCCCTAGGCTATAAATAGCCGCCCCCCTACAACCACTAGCTGGTTGGCTGCTCCGAGAGAACTTGACACTTGTCATTTGAGAGCAACCCATCCTCCGAGGACTTTGAGCGAAAATCATCAAGTGAGAAAAACCCAAAACCAAACCCCTACAAACCCAAAGTGATTGAGCATCACTGAAGAAATTGATCCTGCGTGGATCCGACGCTTGTTACCTTTGAAGACTGTGCTTCTTCCAGACGGTTAGGCGTCATGGTCTAGAGCATCCAAGAGGAATTATGGATCGCCGAGTGACCAAGTCTGTGAAGGTTTGGAAGTCGCCTGAAGACTTACCACGAGTGATTGGACGAGGTCTGCGTGACCTTAGTTCAAGGAGAATACGGTGAAGACTGGGTGTCCTTGAAGGAAATATGCCCTAGAGGCAATAATAAAGTTATTATTTATTTCCTCATATCATGATAAATGTTTATTATTCATGCTAGAATTGTATTAACCGGAAACATGATACATGTGTGAATACATAGACAAACACATAGTCACTAGTATGCGTCTACTTGACTAGCTCATTAATCAAAGATGGTTATATTTCCTGACCATAGACATGTGTTGTCATTTGATTAATGGGATCACATCATTAGGAGAATGATGTGATTGACATGACCCATTCTGTTAGCCTAGCACTTGATCGTTTAGTATACTGCTATTGCTTTCTTCATGACTTATACAAAGTTCCTACAACTATGAGATTGTGCAACTCCCGTTTACCGGAAGAACACTTTGTGTGCTACCAAACGTCACAACGTAACTGGGTGATTATAAAGGTGCTCTACAGGTGTTTCCGAAGGTACATGTTGGGTTGGCATAATTCGAGATTAGGATTTGTCACTCCGATTGTCGGAGAGGTATCTCTGGGCCCTCTCGGTAATACTCATCACCTAAGCCTTGCAAGCATGTAACTAATGAGTTAGTTATGAGATGACGTATTACGGAACGAGTAAAGAGACTTGCCGGTAACGAGATTGAACTAGGTATTGGATACCGACGATCAAATCTCGGGCAAGTAACATACCGATGACAAAGGGAACAAAGTATGTTGTTATGCGGTTTGACCGATAAAGATCTTCGTAGAATATGTAGGAACCAATATGGGCATCCAGGTCCCACTATTGGTTATTGACCGAGAATGGTTTTAGGTCATGTCTACATAGTTCTCGAACCCGTAGGGTCCGCACGCTTAACGTTTCGATGACAGTTTTATTATGAGTTTATAAGTTTTGATGTACCGAAGTTTGTTCGGAGTCCCGGATGTGATCACGGACATGACGAGGAGTCTCAGAATGGTTGAGACATAAAGATTGATATATTGGACGACTATATTCGTACACCGGAAAGGATCCGGGAGTTTTCGGAGAAAACCGGAGTGCCGGGGGGGTTACCGGAACCCCCGGGAGAGTTAATGGGCCACATGGGCCTAGGTGGGAAGAGAGCGGGGCGGCCAGGGTGGGCCACGCGCCCTCCTCCCTCTGGTCCGAATTGGACTAGGAGGGGGGGGCGGCGCCCCCCTTTCCTTCCCCCCTCTCCCCCTTCCTTCCCCCTCCTAGTAGGAGTAGGAAAGGAGGAATCCTACTCCTACTAGGAGGAGGATTCCTCCTCCCTTGGCGCGCCCAAAGGGGCCGGCCGGCCTCCCCCCTCCCTCCTTTATATACGGGGGCAGGGGGCACCCCATAGACACAAGTTGATCTACGGATCGTTCCTTAGCCGTGTGCGGTGCCCCCTTCCACCATATTCCACCTCGGTCATATCGTCGCGGAGTTTAGGCGAAGCCCTGCGCCGGTAGAACGTCATCATCGTCACCACGCCGTCGTGCGGACGGAACTCATCTCCGGAGCCTTTGCTGGATCGGAGGGCCGGCTATCGTCATCCAGCTGAACGTGTGCTGAACTCGGAGGCTCCGTACGTTCGGTGCTTGGATCGGTCGGATCGTGAAGACGTACGACTACATCAACCGCGTTGTGCTAACGCTTCCGCTTACGGTCTACGAGGGTACATGGACGAACACTCTCCCCTCTCGTTGCTATGCCATCACCATGATCTTGCGTGTGCGTAGGGAATTTTTTGAAATTACTATGTTCCCCAACAGTCCTGAGCTGCGTGCTCAGCGACTGGGTGTCCGGGACTGTGTGTCCTCGAGTTTAAATACTCAGCTGCTCCAACCAGACGTACAACTGAGACAGCAGTTGGAACTGGTCTACCAAATCATTGTCTTCATCAACCTAACTGGTTCTATTTCCTCAACCCTTTCATTTCCTCATTACTGTGTTGAGTGTTTGTTCATATCCGTGTTTGAAGACTTTGATTGAAGACTTTCTCAATTTCCTCAGTTCAATTTCTTCAGTCTGTTTGTCTTCATCTTGTGTTATCCTGTGATTACGCTTTCTGTACTCTGTGCTAGTCTTCATTTCATCATGATGACCATGCTTGTATTCTGTTATGCTTACTTCTGAGTACTTATTCCGCTGCTAGTAGTTCTTTGCTAAGGAATTTCCTTACCGGCAAATTCCTCAGTGAAGAATTCATAAAAGTCGCCTATTCACCCCCCTCTAGTCGACATAACGCACTTTCAATTGGTACCAGAGCAAGGTACTCCCTTGTTCTGTGTGATTTTGGTTTAACCGCCTGGAGTTTTAGTTATGTCGACCGCAGGTATGAAGAAAGTGACATGCCCTATCTTTGACGGTCATGATTATCCCAAGTGGAAGGCCATGATGAGGAAGCGCCTCATGGCAATGAACAACAAGCTGTGGACCGTCACTGAGATTGGTCTTACTGATCTATGCAAGATGGCGGACGCTGATGATATTCGCAAGTACACTCGACTTGACATCTTGGCGAAGGATATCATCTGTTCCTGCCTATCCAGAGATGAATTCAGGCGCATTATGCATCTTTGCAATGCGAAGCTTATCTGGGACCGAATCTCTGATGTCTATGAAGGTCATCGAACCCGTCATGATCCCTGGTTTGAGGACTTCAAGGAATCTCTCAAAACGATGACTTTCGAACCAGAATCATCATCATCTACCCCCTGCCTTATGGCAAACGGTGCTGAGGTAACCGAATCCTACCTATCCGAATCTAGTGATGATGAATCTGACGATGAATTTGGACCTAGCTATGTCAAACTTGCTTCCCTTGCCACTAAACAACAAAGAGCCTTGGAAAAGGTTCAATACATGCTTAATAAGAGCGATGATATGTTGGGTGAAGAAATGGATCAGTCAAAAGCATTGGCTGAGAGTCTTCAGAGACTTCATTCCAAGTTTGACGTCCTTCAAGATCAACATAATACTCTCTTGTCTGATCACGAGAAGCTTTCTTCTGAATCTCTTCAAAGAAAGGAAGATCTTGAAAAGCTAAGAGTGTGTTATGAAGATCTTCAGAAGGAGCGCGATTCATTACTAGCTCAACAAATCAGCGCTTCTCAGGAAGAATTTGTTCCTCCATGCTTAAAGTGCATTGAACGTGAATCTGCTAATTCTTCACCTGAATGTTCAAATGCTTCAACTGTTACAAATTCTTCACCTGCCTCTGCTATCACTAATTCCTCATCTGGGGACATTGCTAGTATCACTAATGATGCAGGGTTGAAGGAATTGTACATGACAGGCATGTATAAAAGCCTCAAAGGGCATCAGACTCTTTGTGATGTGCTTAAAAAGCAGATCCTCAACAGAAACCCTAGGAAAGAGGGTATCGCCTTTGAGAGGAAACTTAATGCTGATGGAACATATTGGAAGCCTAAGCAGTACCCCAAAACCTCATGGGTTGCTGCAAAGGGACCTCCAGTTGATCCATCTAACTTATCTGGCTTTACATGTGAATCTCCTCATTCTTCTGATGAGTCATTTGACTCCAACTATAAACTGTTCAAAAATCAGAATGGTGAAGTATTTGCTAGATATGTTGGCACTAACTGCAGGAACGGTTCTCCTATGAAGAAAATCTGGGTTCCTAAGAAGTGCCTCGAAAGTCTTCAGGTGAATGTCCTCATGACACCACCTGTGAAGAACAGGAACCCCAGATCAAATTCTTCATATGGACCAAATTCTTCATATGGATCCAAGTCCTCATACGGACCAAATTCCTCACGTGGATCAAATTCCTCAAAAGGATCAAAGTCCTCATACGATTATCATTGTGCTAACAACTCTATTTCGCAGGGTAGAGCTAAGGGCTATGAATATGTGCACTATTCTTCAAACCATTATGTTCATAAGTCCTCGAAGAATTTCTCTGCTTATTCATATGCTTACCCTAACCCCTCTTATGTGAAATGAAATGGTTTGGCCTCTATGCCACCATTCTCGTATGGTGCTCGCGGAGTGATGGACTATTTGCCACCCCTTTAGATCTGGGTGGTGAAGAAAAAGAACTAATCTCTTCTGCAGGGTCAGGTCTCCAGACGTGCTTTAATGTCTGAAGAATTTGCTGGGGACCTGACAAAATTGCCTGAAAGGACGCAGGCGAATCATGATGAAATGAACCTTCATTTCACACGTCCTCATACTGCTATATCTGTTTACTGATTGATGAAATTCATCTGATGAACTTGATATCATATTCTTCACTAATGAAGCATATGAGATTGTAAGCTACACTAATTCATCTGCATGATGATCAACCAAAAGCTACTGAGTGGGTCCTCGATAGTGGATGTACGAATCACATGACTGGTGACAAGAATCTATTGATGGATGCTCCCTTATCACCATCACATCTGAAGCATATCATCTTTGCTGACAAAGGCAAAAGTCAGGTATTGGGTCTTGGTAAGGTTGCAATCTCTAAGGATAAACACATGGACAAAGTCATGCTTGTTGAGTCCTTAGGATACAACCTCATGTCAGTCTCAATGCTTTGTGATCTTGATATGGTTGTTGTCTTTGGCAAGTATCGCTGTGTTGTGATTATGGAAGCTGACAATTCCAAAGTCTTTGAAGGCTTTAGGAGAGGAGACCTGTATATTGTTGATTTCTCAACAGGACCACAACCAGCCATGTGTCTACTTGCAAAAGCTTCAGAAGGCTGGCTATGGCATCGACGACTTGGTCACACAGGCATGAGGAATTTGCACACACTTGCGAAGAAGAAGCACGTCATTGGCATTGAAAATGTCAAATTCCTCAAGGATCACTTATGCGGAGCCTGTGAAGCTGGAAAAATGACCAAGGCCAAGCATCCAGCGAAGACTATCATGACCACTACTCGTCCATTCGAATTGCTTCACATGGACCTCTTCGGACCTAATCATTAATCAGCAGTCACTAATGATGCATCTCTATATGGTTTTGTCATTGTTGATGATTACTCTCGATATACATGGGTACACATTGTTACTTACAAACATGAAGTGCAGGAAGTCTTCAAACGATTTTCCTCGAGGGCTTCAACCAACTTTGGTGTGAAGATCAAGCACATCAGAAGTGACAATGGAACTGAGTTCAAGAATTCTGGTCTTGATGACTATCTTGATGAACTTGGTATTACTCATGAGTTATCTGCTCCCTATACTCCTCAGGAAAATGGCGTCGTGGAGCGCAAGAACAGAACTCTTGTTGAGATGGCTCGCACTATGCTTGATGAATACAAAACGCCTCATTGTTTTTGGATTGATGCAATTGATACTGCATGCCACATCATCAACAGAGTATATCTTCACAAATTCTTCAAGAAGACGGCCTATTAACTCCTCACTGACAAGAAACCCAATGTGAGTTATTTCAAAGTCTTCGGTGCTAAATGTTGGATTAGAGATCCTCACCACAATTCTAAATTTGCACCGAAAGCACATGAAGGTTTTATGCTTGGTTACGGAAAGGACTCGCACACCTACAGAGTCTTCAACATTGTTCTTCACAAGATTGTTGACACTGTAGATGTGCGGTTCGATGAAACTAATGGCTCGCAAAGAGAGCACCTACCTTCTGTGTTAGATGAACCAGCACCTGAGGATTCTATCAAGTTCAAGGCAACTGAAGATGTCATTCCTACTGAAGAATCTGCTGAAGAATTCATTCCAGTTCATGAAGAACGTCGAGCTGATGCACCTGAAGAAAATACTGAGGAAAATGGTGCTGAAGAAAATGCTGATCAAATTCCTCAGCGACAACCAGCTCATCCTCGCGTTGCAAAAGAAGTGCAAGTGGAGAAGATCATCGATGACATTAGAGCACCAGGTCCTCTCACACGCTCAAAAGCTTCACATTTATCTAACTTTTGTGGGCACTATGCTTTTGTCTCTATCACAGAGCCCACTAAGGTAGATGAAGCATTTTTGGAGCCGGAGTGGATTCAGGCTATGCAAAAAGAATTACATCAGTTCGAGCTCAACAATGTCTAGGAACTGGTCAAACATCCAGATCCTCGCAAGCATAATATCATTGGCACAAAGTGGATCTACCGCAACAAGCAAGATGAAAATGGCCTTGTGGTGAGGAATAAGGCACGACTGGTAGCTCAAGGCTACACACAGGTTGAAGGAATTGATTTCGATGAAACTTTTGCACCTGTTGCTAGACTTGAGGCTATTCGCATATTACTTGCTTATGCTAACCATCATGATATCATCTTATATCAAATGGATGTGAAAAGTGCATTCCTCAATGGTAAGCTTGAGGAAGAAGTATATGTTGCTCAACCCCCAGGTTTTGAAGATCCAAAGAATCCTGACAAAGTCTTCAGACTTTATAAGGCCCTCTATGGCCTCAAGCAAGCCCCTCGGGCGTGGTATGATACATTGAAGGAATTCTTCGTGAAGAATGGCTTCACACCCGGTTCACTCGACCCTACTCTCTTTACTAAATCTTATGATGGTGAACTGTTTGTGTGCCAAATATACGTTGATGATATTATCTTTGGCTGTACTGACCAACGTTGTAGTGATGAATTTGCCTATATGATGACTGAATAATATCAAATGTCCATGATGGGAGAGTTGAAATTCTTCTTAGGTCTTCAAATTCATCAACAGCGCAATGGCATATTCATATCTCAGGAGAAATACCTCAAAGATGTACTGAGGAAATTCGGCATGCAAGATTGCAAAGGCGTCAAAATTCCTATGCCCACAAATGGCCATCTATGCACTGATGAAAATGGTATTGACTTCGATCACAAGGTATACCGCTCCATGATTGGTTCTTTATTGTACTTATGTGCATCTAGGCCAGATATAATGCTTAGTTTTTGCATGTGTGCCCGATTTCAAGCTGCACCGAAGGAATCACACCATAAGGCTGTGAAGCATATTCTTCGATATCTAGCTCACACACCAATACTAGGATTATGGTACCCCAAGGGCTCTGCTTTTGATCTCATTGGATATTCTGACTCTGACTATGCTGGTGATCGTGTGGACCGCAAGTCAACATCTAGCACTTGTCATTTCCTCGGACGATCTTTGGTCTGTTGGTCCTCGAAGAAACAGAACTTCGTATCAC
The DNA here is from genome assembly GCF_002162155.2 of Triticum dicoccoides. Lineage (NCBI taxonomy): Eukaryota > Viridiplantae > Streptophyta > Magnoliopsida > Poales > Poaceae > Triticum > Triticum dicoccoides. Next base: position 619,928,885 of record NC_041385.1, read on the forward strand.
TGTCTACTGCGGAAGCTGAATACATTGCTGGTGGCTCTTGCTGTGCTCAAATGCTTTGGATGAAGCAAACACTCAAGGACTATGGCGTCAACGTGAAGAATGTGCCTCTCCTCTGCGACAATGAGAGTGCCATCAAGATTGCTCACAATCCAGTTCAGCACTCGAAGACAAAGCACATTCAGATTCGTCATCATTTTCTTCGTGATCATGTGTTGAAGGGCAACATCTCCATCGAGCACGTGAAGAATGAAGAACATCTAGCTGATATCTTCACTAAGCCCTTGGATGAGAAGAGATTTAGCAAGTTGCGGTGTGAGCTAAATATCTTAGAATCTTCGAATGTTCTTTGAAAAGGACACACACCCTGACACTTATGCAAAATTGATGACTTAGATGTGCAACACATGAAGAAACGTTTTTCTTCCATCAATGAAGAATAACACTCTAAGTGTGAAGAAATTAATGAAGAATTTGATTCTCAGAACCCTACGACAATTGTACGCGGTGTCTGAAATCATCATTCTTATACGGTGGGTCACGCCACCACAAAAAGTTGAAAATCTTCAATTTGAGTTTTTCCTCAGTTTTGAAATTCTTCAGTTTTTCAAATTCTTCAACTTTGCAAAATCTTCACTGTTTCCGTCGTTTTTCTTCATTGGCTATATATATATATATATATATATATATATATATATATATATATATATATATATATATATATATATGAGTTTATGTCCTCTACAACATTCACTTATAGCTATTTCTTCAAGCTGCTTTTTCTGCTAAGTGAATGTGATCGGACCCTTCCCCCTCTATGCTATACTCAACCCAATCTATTTACAAATTCTTCATGTGCGTTCTATTTGAAACTCGTTCAAAATCTTCACTGTGTCCTTGTCAGCTGAAGAAATTGCGAACGAAACTTTAAAACAAATCTTATCCAAATTTTCGTTTTGCCGCTCAAGCCGTTCCGCATCCCACAATACATTATTCTATTCACCCACGATCGTACGCGATCTCAACTACACAGTACGTGGGTGACACATGTCGCGAGAAGGAGAAAGGGCAGGGGCACGTTCGTCCCAAAATCTTCGGGCGAACAGTTTTTCACTGTGTCTATAAATACCCCTCTCCCCTTCCTCACTTCATTTACTCCGCTCGATCGCTACTCTCTCACTCGAGCTCCTCAAACCCTAGCACCGCCGCTACTCCATCGCTGCCGGTGAGGAAGAGCTTCGCTGCCTCGACCTCGTCGCCGTCGTACTCACGCCGACCGCGGAAATCTTCACTCCGCCGCCGCCGTAGCTGTCTTCCTCTGCCAAGTTAGGGCGTGGGAGATCTAACCTGACGAAATTCACATATGTTCTTCTCAGTTCGTCGTGTTCTTCACTTCGGGTAATTAAAAGTTACTTTTATTACTCACTTTGATTCTCAAACTTTCCTGAAAATCTTCAAAGGTGTTTATTCTTCAAATCTTCACACATATGAACACCTCACACATCATATGATCTTGAACTGTTTCTCTAAGCAATCATTTTCTTCAAGATTCCCTAATTGTGTGGATCTTTGATCTGTACAACTCTGGAACCTAAGACAAGAACGCTTAGTGAAATTCCTCAAGGTTCATCTGGTCAAATTCCTCAAAACTTGTTCTTTTCGAAAAACCTTCTGAGAACGCATATGACCTCTCCAAATTCCTCGCACCTATACTCTGTTCACAGGTACTCATGTCTGCTGCTGAATCACTAGGTTCTCATCAACTTAACTCATTTGCAGCGTTCCTCGAAGAAAAACTGCATACTTCTTCAGAGTGTTCAATTGTTCAAATTCCTCATCTGAAGAATATGGCAGATGGTAAGAAGCCGCAGAAAGGAGGAAAGAAACCTGAGGTTATGACTGCGTTTGAAATCCCTGAGGAAATTTATGCTGACTATTGCACACCTGATGAAGCAAAATTTGGCAAAGAAAACAAAAATCAGCGCAAGGTGCGCATACAGAGGATTGAACGGAGATGGGCAAGGGAATGGAGGGAATACAGATATGTGACTCCAAAGTACATGAGGAAATTCTCCCTCAATCCTCCATGCCCAAGAGCTCCATTGGCACCTGGCCAAGTAGCTGACCCCACAAGCATCAAACATGGTGAGGACTTTCCTGAAAAATGGGCTAAGCACCAAGCTAAATTGGCAAGACAAGCCAAGGAGGCAGTGAAGAAATTCAATGAGGATTCTGCCACTGCTACTGCTACTGAGGCCTCAGTCAAACCGAGGAAATCCATGCCAAAGAAGCCTGCTCGTAAGCCAAGTGCTTCACCAACAGCGCCCTCACGGCCAAGTTCCTCAGCAATGCCCTCACGGCAAATTCCTCACACTGCTACTGCTCCACCAAAGTCCTCAGCAGCTCCTTCAAAGTCCTCAGCTCCTGTGCATCTGGCTACATGTCAAAGGACTGCTGGTTTCTCGATTGCCTCTGGTGTTTCAGCGAGTTCCTCAGCTGCACCTATTTCCTATTCAGGCCCCACACTGTTGAAGACTAAAGCAACAGCTGGACGCAGTCCTCGGCCAAGTCCAAAGAAGAAACAGGTCGCATTCCATGTGCCTTCTGATGATGAAGCTTCTGATGATGAACTTGCAGAAATCATCAGAGACAGACAGGTGAAGGCCGCTAGAGCCAAAGGCACATCTGTGCCACTGCTTTTGGATCCAAGGAAAATCCTTGATTACATTGATCTCTGGCACAAGGATCCAAATACCCCAATGCCTGATTTTCATCTGACTCCTGGTCAATGTCACATGCTGACCCATTTTATCACTCAAGAGAAATGGAAGTTTGAAAAGGCAAGAGAGATCAAGAAAGCGCAATACAGAAAGGAGAAGCTCCTGAAGAAAAATGTTGTCAGAATGACACCTGAGGAACTTCTCCAGGCTCAGTCTGAAATTCAAGCCCTCAGCAAAGACTTTGATGCCTATTATGCTGATTGGCAAGGAGCTAAAGTGAGATTCGTCAATCTGACGGAGAAATTCACAAATGTTGCAGTCCCATCACAACAAGAAAATCCTCAGGTTGCACACTCTGCTCAGCCTGCTGAAGAAAATGCCAGCACCGCTGATGACTTTCAGCCCGCTGAAGAAAATGCTAGTTCCAGGGATGGTGAAGTAATTCCAGCCGCTGAAGAAATTGCCAGGGCATCCACTAGTGGTGCGCCTGAAGAAACTGAAGAGATCAGGGCAACTGCATCAGTTGCGCCTGAAGAAAATCAACCAGATTCCTCAGCTCCTCCCGCGCCTACACCAACTCCAATTCTTCCATCTGCCTTTGATGTGAAGAAGACCAAGGCTGCAGAGCGAGCTGCAGTGAAGAAACGGAAGGCATCAGCTGCGTCAACTTCTTCGACTGCGAAGAAAATGAAGCCAATGACCAGCTCATTTGAAAATCCTATTGATGCTATTCCAATTTCCTCCATGCCATCAAATGACCTTGTTCCTTTTGGAGAAGACTATGTGATCCCAAGCGGACCTGATGAAGGAAATCATTCTGTTGCTTCGTCAGAGCAGATTGATGAAGAAATTGAAGTGGACGAAATCCCTTCAACGCCAGTCATTTCCTCACCTATGCCTCAGTTCACAGCTGAAGAGGCTGGTGTTGAGGAAATTGAAGATGAAGATGTGGATATAGGATGCACCACACCTGTGATGAATGATGACTTCTGGGAAAGTCAGCATCCCAATACTCCTCTCTTCACCCCTATCCAACAGATTCCTCTGTCCCCTGCAACAACAGTTCAACTGGGCTCTAAAGAAACTCAACCCACTCCCTCTGTGCATGAAGAAATTCCAGCCATTAGTGCTGAAGAACCTGCTGCTGCTGATACTCAGGTTGCACAAGAAGAGGAACCAGAAATTCCTCAGCCTGAAGAACCCGAGCTCGCGATTCCTGAGGTGGTAATGCAACTCACTGACACCCCTCTGCCAAAACCGAAGAATCCATTCTCAAGCAAACAGAAGTTCAAGGCTGACGACTTCTTTTCCGAGCATGTATTCTTCACTGACTACAACCCCTATGACTCTGCTCACATAAGGAAGAGGCGTTTCTGGACTGCTAGTCAAGCCAACTTCTATTCCTCAGTGTTGTTTGACAAAGACAAAATCTTCGATCATGAACATATTCCTCACGTGGACATGGAATCTCTGCCATGCTTCGAGCCAGTCCTCAGTGTTCTTCACGATGCAATATTACTAAATTTCTGCACGGACATTTGCGATTGGAATGAAGAACTCATTCTTCAGTTCTATGTGACACTACATATCACTGGAGACGCTGAAGATGTCAACTCATGGGTGTTGGATTGGATGACTGAAAACACTCACTACAAGGCACCGGCAACTGAATTGCTTCGTGTCCTTCCTCTTGATCCTCCCCATGACAGTGCACGTTGCACCTACAGTGACCCTAAACTGACAAATCACTATATGCAAGTGCTCATGAAGCCTTTGAAGCCTGGGCAGGCCCCACGAACCGAATTCCTCGTCAAGGAATTACTCTATGTGCCTCGGACTGTCTATCGCATTCTAACGAAGACAATGAGTCCTATCAAAGGCCACGACTCAAATGATGAAGAAGTCGTTGGCATCATGAAGAATATGCTTTTCAACATCATTCATGGCGTTCCCGTCAACTTCCATGATTTCTTCATGAGGACTCTGGCCAATATTGCTATGTCACCATTTGAGCTGAAGCCCTATGCTCCTTGGATTATGAGATTCATCAGGGCAAGATCTTCACTGAATTACAAAGCTGACACTCTGAACCACGGTAGCTACTTGCCTCCCATTGAAGTCCTCAAACGGACAGTTTCATCAGCTAATGATAAAGGCAAGGCAGCTGCTGTGATCGATGAAGGCATTCGTCTATTGGATGGTCAATTTTGCCTGGCTGCATCTTACTCTACCAATGACGACTCTGCCACACATGACTCTGCCGCAAATACCTCAGCCAAGCAAAATCCTCAAGCCACAGCACCCAGGGTGATGACTGACCGTGAGTTACTCCTCAGTCTTCATCAGAAGGTTGATCGCAATCACAAATGGGTAAAGCGTCAGTTTGGTGCACTTCTTCACAATATGACCTCAACACACAATGCAGTGAAGAAGAACCAATACTACCTTCATGAAACCTTCAACCTCACCTGGGCTATCCTCACTCATGTCTATAGCGCTGAAGAACTAAAGACTATGGGTCTCAAGGAAGAATTTGACTGGTCTGCACCTCCTCCGAAGAAATTCAAGAGGGTCAAAGTTCCTCCACTGGTGGCCAGCTCTTATTCTTCATCGCGTGACACTGATGAGTATGAAGATTTGGACAACACTACGACAGGCCCTGCTACAACAAACAACCCCGACAACACTAGCGCTCCTTCATCGACTTGAAATTCTTCAGGGGCGTTAGTCCTCAGTTTCAATCCTTTTGGTCATTTGATGACAAAGGGGGAGAAATCTGAGTTAGTCTTCAAGCGGGTCTATATTAAGGGCATTTTTTTAAGTTACAACTCTCGTTCTTCTAAAACTTTTATTTGGATCGAGTTGTAATCTTAAACCCGATGGTGCGCTGATACTTTTGTTGCATTATGCTTTGCATGCTTATTCCTCGTTAATGACATTGCACGCATGCTGAATCTCATCAGGCACCATATTTCATCATGCATTTCAAATTCTTCATATTATATATCAAATGCGTGTATGAATTACAAGATATAGGGGGAGATATCCATGATTCAACTCTCCAAATGTGCATTGCCTCAAAAGCAAATTCCTCACTATGCACATCTTCAAGGGGAGTTCTTCTATATCTTGCAATCAAATTCCTCAATATCAGTATTTACACTTCATACATTTATCCCCGTTGAAAACTCAACCTATATTGTCATCAATCACCAAAAAGGGGGAGATTGTAAGTGCATCTAGTGCCCCTTAGTGATTTTGGTGTATTGAAGACTTATAGGTTAAGGGACTAATGCGTTTGTGAGTGTACACAGGTCTATAAGTCTATGAGGAGTTTGATATTTACAGAGAAAGTCGACCCCTAAAAATGAAGTTCTTCGACTGAAGACTTTGATATTCTGAAGACTTTCTGAAGACTTTGAAAGTGAAGAAACTGGTGTGACCTTGAAGACTTGGTATTCATCTGTGGAACATGAAGCGTGAAGACTTTTGTTTTCGTAGTTTCATTTTCTCTTTCTTGAGTCATAGGAAACACCGTACTGTTAAAGGGGGTCGAGGAAATACTAAGGAAAAATTTCCATGTGATGCTCAACTCAAAATCCTACACCTACCAATCCCTTCGAGTGAAGCCTTTGGAAATCTCATACAGTTCAGTCACTTTCTTCAGTGACAGAGACGAAGTTCTTCTGGTCGCTGATGAATTTGTTCTGACTGAGGAGTTAGGAATTCGCCAGTGCGAATTGCCTACATAGTGAGGAACATGATAGCCCTAAGGAATTTGAGAGTCAAATTTCCGACCGTTGCTGTGCTGCGCGCCAGCTGTCCCAAAAGATCTTATCCACCTAACGGTCATATCATTGAAGGGCATTTATGTCTTATCATGTCGGGCTGCTCCCTAGGCTATAAATAGCCGCCCCCTGCAACCACTAGCTGGTTGGCTGCTCCGAGAGAACTTGACACTTGTCATTTGAGAGCAACCCATCCTCCGAGGACTTTGAGCGAAAATCATCAAGTGAGGAAAACCCAAAACCAAACCCCTACAAACCCAAAGTGATCGAGCATCACTGAAGAAATTGATCCTGCGTGGATCCGACGCTTGTTACCTTTGAAGACTGTGCTTCTTCCAGACGGTTAGGCGTCATGGTCTAGACCATCCAAGAGGAATTGTGGATCGCCGAGTGACCAAGTCTGTGAAGGTTTGGAAGTCGCCTAAAGACTTACCACGAGTGATTGGACGAGGTCTGCGTGACCTTAGTTCAAGGAGAATACGGTGAGGACTGGGTGTCCTGAGCTACATGCTCAGCGACTGGGTGTCCGGGACTGTGTGTCCTCGAGTTTAAATACTCAGCCGCTCCAACCAGACGTACAACTGAGACAGCAGTTGGAACTGGTCTACCAAATCATTGTCTTCACCAACCTAACTGGTTCTATTTCCTCAACCCTTTCATTTCCTCATTACTGTGTTGAGTGTTTGTTCATATCTGTGTTTGAAGACTTTGACTGAAGACTTTCTCAATTTCCTCAGTTCAATTTCTTCAATCTATTTGTCTTCATCTTGTGTTATCCTGTGATTACGCTTTCTGTACTCTGTGCTAGTCTTCATTTCATCATGATGACCATGCTTGTATTCTGTTATGCTTACTTCTGAGTACTTATTCCGCTGCTAGTAGTTCTTCGCTAAGGAATTTGCTCATCGGCAAATTCCTCAGTGAAGAATTCATAAAAATCGCCTATTCACCCCCCCTCTAGTCGACATAACGCACTTTCAACAATGTTGTGCCAACTTCCCCATGTTTCTATATGGACGCGTACATTACAAGAGAAGCCACTACCAAGAAACAAATGTAGATGGGTTATACAAAAAATAAACAAATGTAGATAGAGGGTTGCCAAGCTGAGAACCATGCTACTAGAGGTTCTGTTGCCGGAGTTGTAAGGGTGACGGGAGAGCGCAAGGTGAGGTAGCTTATATGCACAGATGCTTGTCCTAAAGAAGCATTAAGTGTCACCGGCAAGTGGCATACATCATCCACAATGAGTCAACCAGAAACTAAAGATTGATTACTTCCTTCAAACCATAGTAGATCGGTTTCGCCCGTCAAACAGACAAACAGTCGTGTGGTTCGTATCAACCTGATCAGCGTGAGGTCCGTGAGGCCCAAAGTAGGGACCGTGAGGTCCGGCTTAGCCTCTCTACCTATAACCTGGTCTCATCATGACTCCCCATTAGCAGTGAATTATACATCCCCCCCTCAAAGAAATGGTTATGCAGTCAGTCCAGGACGTGTGTATAGCGATGGATTTGAGTAATAAATCACATGAACTCAATAAAACTTACAATATACTCATCTGTATCAATGAAATTCAGGTATTCAAGTTTGACAACTTCCGATTCAGATTACTTGAACTCTCTAATATACTGATCACCTTGACACCTTCTGTTGACATCTACAAATGATCTATAAATGAGATGTAGAATAAATTTGGCGTTGCACGCACGCCCTGAGCCCCTCCCAACCTGAGTTAGAGCCATTTGAGCCCCTCAAAATGATGCATGCCTTGAGCCACTCCCAACCAAGAGGCCCCAATTGAAACTGGTTAGATGTCAATATGCACCTCTGGCTGGTTGCTCGACATGGTGGATCTGGCGACGGCGTGCCCAATGACTCTAGATATGGCTTGAAAAATCAGACACATGCTTCAGGGATGTAGTGCGCCACTGATTTGGGGATGGAGCTCGTCGCCGGCTCGAGAAAAAGATGCTCCCTATTGTGCCTTTAGGAAAGACTGGAGAAGGAGGACAGTGGTGGCACACCTAGGGTTCGCTAAGGTAGGTCGTGCGCGAGAGTGAGAGAGACAAAAGGAGCGTCATGTGGGGTGTGGGTGCACGGAAGGAGACTCGTAGAAGCCCATTAGGCCCAATTTCACACTAGGCGTCCAAAATAGTCACCGGAGCAGCTGCTCAGAAAGGAATCGCTCGGTTTTAGCGAACACAACGATTCCACGCGGGATTAAGAGTAAATCTGATGGCCAAAAATGATCTAAACTGATGATCCAAAGGCTGAAAATGCTAATAGCCCGAGAGGGCTGGAAAGGTGCTCAGTTATAAAAGAAGATGCTCAGTTATAAAAGAAGAAGACCCAAGAAAAACGTCAACGAATTAAATTTCTCAACAGATATTAACTTGGAACAAAACACCCTTATAATCTCTACATTGTGACCACTTATGCATTTGAGTGTCAAGTAAATTTATATACAAAGCATAATCGAAAAGGTAGCATATATACTCAAAGCTTAATTTTGTGATTTCCGATACCGTTTCTTGGTATGCAGCAGAAGTGTCAATGATGCGATGGCTCCAGATAATTTTCAACAATGGAGAAGCTTTTGCATAAATATAGGACATTACCCAATACATATGAAATGATATGCTCACCACTCACCTACAGGCGTCGCCTAAATTTAGTTTTTGTACCTCATATATGTCAATACTAATGTTCGGATAAAGTCCACATCATCATATCTAATTTAGATTTGCTATACAAATTACTAAAGTTGCTCAAAAGGGCCCACAATCAGGCATATACCAGGCTTCAAAAAAATCAGGCACACACTGGAAGCACCATAATTCTTTATTCTTTGCATGAACTGTACAAACATTAGATATTTCATTTTATCAGATATACGAAGAAATTAAAAGTGCGTAAGAGAAAACTGATGTTTGCGCATATGGATCTATTTTCCTAAACAACCTGATGCATATATGCCGGGAGTAGCTTGTCATAAACAATTAAGAGCAGACAAGCATGGAAAGTAACTAAGCAATCATATGAACACATTGGATGTGAAAAAAAATATGACATTACACTTAACTAACCTGCCAGCTGTCTGTGTCAAAACCGGAGGATCTCAGGTAGGGGCTCCCGATCTGTGCGTCAAGACTGATGGTAACAAGAAGTAAGGGACACAGGTGTTCACCCAGGTTTGGGCCCTCTCGATGGAGGTAAAACCCTACTTCCTGCTTGATTAATATTGATGATATGGGTAGTACAAGAGTAGATCTACCACGAGATCGTAGAGGCTAAACCCTAGGAGCTAGCCTATGATGGTATGAATGTAATTGTGATCGGCCTTCTAAGGACCAACCTCTCCGGTTTATATAGACACCGGAGAGGGTTAGGGTTTACATGGAGTCGGTTACAAGGAAGGAAATATAATATCCGGATCGCCAAGCTTGCCTTCCACGCCAAGGAAAGTCCCATCCGGACACGGGCCGAAGTCTTGAGTCTTGTATCTTCACGCTTCAATAGTCCAGATGTTGTACACAGTCCGACTGTCCGGATACCCCCTAATACAGGACTCCCTCAGTAGCCCCTGAACCAGGCTTCAATGACGATGAGTCCAGCACGCAGTATTGTCTTCGACATTGCAAGGCGGGTTCCTCCTCCGAACACTCCAAAATAATTATCGAACACCCAAATCGTGTCCGGATCTGAAAAATGATCTTCGCATACCACCATAGAGAGAATGATATTTTACAAATGCAATCTGCTGACAACTTTTCCCGATGACGTGGCACATTATTATGATCGGATACATTATTTGAACCGTTTCCACACAACCAGCCACCACGCATATCACGAGGCGGTTTTTGTGACACGTCTTGTCAAAGCAGAGATCGTGTCCCCTTATCACGGGATTCTCATCAATACGGGCATGGGTAATCTAACCGTGCCATTAACCGTGGAGCTTGGGAAACAAGCGATTCCCAACGGGCAAGTGGGGAGGCGCACCGCTTCTGGCGCCTCTATAAAGGGATAAGATTCCCCCATTTTTACCCACGCCTTCTTTCTCCTTTGCCCACTCTTGCCCCCTCGAGCTCCAGCGGCCAAGCCCAAGTCTTCCCCGCACAGCTAAACATGTCCGGAGCAGGAGGCAAGTGGGTGGCTTCCACCGTCAGGGAGGAACACATCACCAATCTTCGGGTGGCCGGATACTTGGCCGCGGACATAGCGCACCGTCTACCAGACGCCGGGCAGGTCGTTCCGACCCCAGGACCCCACGAGAGGGTCGTATTCATTGCCCACTTCGTCCGTGGACTAGGATTTCCACTCCATCCCTTCGTCCGCGGGCTTATGTTCTACTACGGGCTAGATTTTCACGATCTGGCCCCGAATTTCGTCCTCAACATCTCGGCGTTCATCGTTGTGTGCGAGGCTTTCCTCCGCATCCGGCCTCACTTTGGCCTATGGCTGCAAACCTTCTGCGTGAAGCCGAAGGTGGTAAGAGGCCAACAGGCGGAGTGCGGAGGGGCCATGGTGGGCAAAATGCCCAACGTCACATGGCTCGACGGCTCCTTTGCGGAGACCGTAAAAGGATGGCAGTCGGAATGGTTCTACATCACTGAGCCGTGCGGCGCCAACTGGGCGGCGGCCCCCCGAGATTCGATCCGGAGCCCCATGCGGCTCACCTCCTGGGATAGGAAGGGCCTGTCCTGGGGTGATTCTGTGGAGCTGGCCGGACACCAAACATGCGTCAAGAGCATGAAGGACAAGAACATCAAGCTTGTCAACGTGATCCAGGCCATGCTCGTTCACCGAATCTTGCCCTGCCAGAGGCGGGCAGTCAATCTATGGGAGTTCGTCCCCATTGAGCACCGGACGCTTTAGAGGCTCTATGGCATGACGCACAAAGGTGCATGGAAGGAGCTGTTCAAGGCCTCCGAAGTGCCTCCTCCGTCATCCGAAGACTGCAGGCTTCACACCGCGCGGGCTCCCAAGCCGGTGAGTTCTTAAACTGACACCGGACCCAGTTCTTCCCGATATATTCACGGGAGTGCCTTAAATAGTTGTGCGTATTTGCTTTAGGATTACATGGAGATAGCGGAGCAGGTTGACTGCCCGGCTCCGCTGCCAGAAGACCCGACCGATATTCTCTTGACGGAGATGCTGATCCCGACGCCATACAAGGTGCCGGAGAAGAAGGCCGAGAAGAAGGCCCCGGGGATCCGAAAGGGTCTCCGGCGTATGGTTGTGCTAGAAGCCTCGTCCGAAGACGACGAGGCGGACTCCTCCCACGAAGGGGAGGAGGAATAAGAAGATGACGCCCCATCCAGAAAGGATGAGGGGTCCGGGGAGGCGGACCCGGGGGCCGAAAAAGGTCCTCGGCGCAAGGCCGTCATTCCCCTGTCGTCCGATGACGACGAGTCGGATTCCTCCCGCAGAGGTGGGGGGAATCAGGAAGAGGTCCTACCTTCCCCCACTGGGGGGAGAAGAAGAAGAAAGCCGCCCCAGGAGGGGAGGCTGGGGCGTCCAAGAAGGCGAAGAGGCCCCTTCTGGACTACTCCGCCACAGGCACTCTCAGCGAGGAGGGGTGGCTGCCTAGGGGGAAGCCCCTAGCGCGATCGTAAGTGTTTGCACTCTATCATGAATTCACTTCACAGTTTTTTGTATTTATAATGCCGAACATAAATGCAGTCCGGCCAGGGATCACCCCGAGGTATCATCCTCCGGGTCCCTAAGCAATTCGGAGATGAATTCGCTTCCGACAGCCACCACTCCTCAGCCCGCGGACGACACGGAGGTGTTGTCCCAAAGGCTCCGAGATCAGGGGGAGGTGACCCTGGAGACGCCCCGAGGCGGGGTCCCAGTCGTTGGACACGCGGGGTTCAAGATCCCCGCGGATCGTGTCGATGAGAGCCACGACCAGCCGGGCTCTCAACCGAACACAATTCCGGAACCTTCGATGGTTCCGGACTCAGGCAAGCGACCCCTCGCTAAGGAGGGCGAGCTGTCTGTGTCGCAGACTTCCGTTGCGCATGAGGCGCTGGACGGTCTGCTGGGAGCACTTTGCGGCGCTTCCCTGGACGAAGGGCACCGTACTCTTATGAGTACGGTGATTCAGAAGGTTTCGTCCGCCAAGAGCGGACTAACCGAAGCTTGCACCAGCCTCCTAACAGGCTTCGAGGTAAGTAATGAATATGTGCAAAATTACCACCCAATAGGTAGTAGCCCCTGATACTCTGTTTGGCGTTCGGAAAGAAAAGCCGAGCAGAGGGTCAATTGAATTCCGCAGGAGTCTAATCATAAGTGTTATTTTGAATAAGCAGGTTGTGCTGCTTGCTGCTGCTGCCCGTATTGCCGAGGTTGCCGAACTGAAGCGGGACCTGGAGCAGGCGCAGGGAGAGCTCGACCTCGCGAAGAGGCTGCTCGAAGAGAACAAGGGTAAGTAATTCCCATTCTTATATATTTAAAGATAGGCAAAATTGGTGGGTCTAACAACTAACTGTCATGACCGTGTAACAGGGGCGCCTGCCGAAGTGGTGGCCCTGAAGAAGGCGTTGTCCGAGGCCGAGGACAAGGCGGCCTCGGAATGTAAGGAGCGCGAAAAGCAACGTGCTAGGGTAGGTGAGGTACAGAAGGAGCTCCAAGACCTCGGCAAGAAATGCGAGTCCATGGAGCATGATCTGAAGGCCAAAGAGGCCGAGCTGGCGAAGGCCCTTATGAGCTTAAAAGACGCCAAGGCCGAAGCCGAGAAAGTACAGCAGGAGATCCAGGAGGCCAAGAAGATAGCAGCGGGTAAGAAGTTCTTTATGCAAAGCAAACATGTGGAGGAGGCGTTTCTTTTACTTACTCGAATTCAGAGCTCTCCAGGGGCATTCGCAGATCTGCAGCGCGGCATATCAGATGCTGCGGAGTTCTACCGTGCCCAGGATGGGAACTCAACGGAGAAGCTGTTCTGGTCCCAGTATGCTGGGGCTGAACACCCGATTCCTCTGAGTGACCAACTGAAGCAGTTGGTCGAACTCCACAGGGCGGCCGAACTGGCTATCAAGGAGTTCATAGTCCGGATGTGGCCTGGTGAGCTCATGCCCAGTAGCTACTTCGGCCTGATCAAGCAGATGATGGATGCCTGCCCGCGGCTTGAGGTGATCAAGCAATCTGTGTGTATCGAGGGTGCCCGCTGGGCCCTTGCCCACGTCAAAGTGCATTGGGGCAAGATGGATGCGGAGAAGCTGATCAAGGACGGACCGCCGGAGGGCAAGGCGCATCGCCATCCCGAGCTGTACTATGATGGCGTTATGAAGGGTGCTCGCCTTATGCCTGACGAATGTACCAAGGACACCATTTTTGAATGAATTCGCTTCTGTCATGGTTGTATTTTAAGGACGAAGTTACTTGCGCTATGTAGCACTTTTGTTATTTAAAATATTACCTTCTGTGCGGCTGTTTATAAAATCCTGAAAGTAGGCCAGTCGTCGGCTTCCGCCCCCATGCGACTAGCACTGGGGTGTTCATGGAAAACCCGGACACTCTTTATCCAAATGTTTGGTCCCTTAAGGAGGTGTCCAGCGCATCGAACGAGGCAGTCGGACTATGCGGCTTTATAACTTTCACTTAGCCATAGAAGTCTACAATTTTAAATTTCGGCGAAGCCCCTAGAATCCGGAAGGCCGAATTGGGGCGCTATATATGCCTTGATCGGACAAAGCCGATTTATCGCCTAAAGCGGAAAATCTTTAAGGATTTTAGTACCTCTCGAACAGCGACCAGCTCTCGCCACATCATGCCGGTCAGTTTTCGGCTTTATCTACTGAGGTGCTCGTCCAGAAGAACCGGGACACAATCGCAGTAGTTCTCCCTGCGCTACCTTAGCCGATATAACGGAACATAAGGCACCAAAACAAGGGAGCCGGGCTATCCCAACTGTAGACCCAAGACATGATTCGGAGCTGATGCATATAGTGCTATAAGTTTGGGGTGCCGCACTATTGAAAGTGTTCGAACTTTTAGTTGCCATATTATGGGGCGCCATAAGAAGCCCCTGGGCAACTGGCCGTACCAAGGTGTACGGATGCAATATCAGATAAACTTTTATAAGAGAAAAATACTCAAATAAGGATAATAAGCTGTCGCTATATATAATCTCCCATTGACGAAAAATACATTTAGGCGTATGTTTACAATGGATGCATTAAGCAGAGATAAAAACAGGACTATTTGACATGTCCTATCTAGGGGCGAGCTGCGTACAGATAGATGAAGCAGGTATAATGATCGTAAATAGATTCCACCTGGGTATTTCCTTCTGTGCACAACGTCTGTTGCCTCCTTGGGTGTCTCTTCCATATGAGTTCGGCAGTTCGGCTCCTTTGAGGATGCTGCACTAACGCGGTGTCCTGAAAGGTAAAAGGGAAAGCGTATGAAGGTTTTTAGCGGTTACCCGCGTTATCGACCGAGTCGTTGATGTGCCTCTGCCTATGCCCAAGGTATCTTGAGTGCGTAGTTGTGTACGCGTGCACGAATGCTGCTTTGGAGGGGCTTAAGCGGAGGATGGACTGCTAATCACGATCTTGACATTCGTGTTGGTCCTGTTGTGGGGTGCTCCGGACTCGTTTGACAGTGCTCGAAGTCGTCGCCGGAATGGTTCGTCGGAGGAGGCCGCATTGTACTTCTGCCGCGAGCGCTGTCGTATGCTCTTCTGTTCGGAGGGAGCGGTCCATATTTTCGTTGACAGTGATGACCCCGCCGGTCCCGGCATCTTGAGCTTGAGATATGCGTAGTGTGGCACCGCATTGAATCTTGCGAATGCGGTTCGCCGGAGCAGTGCGTGGTAGCCACTGCGGAAAGGGATGATGTCGAAGATCAGCTCTTCGCTCCTGAAGTTGTCTGGGGATCCAAAGACCACTTCCAATGTTATAGAACCCGTGCAGCGGGCCTCTACTCCAGGAATAACACCTTTAAAGGTGGTTTTGGTGGGCTTGATCCTTGAACGATCATTGCCCATCTTGCACACTGTGTCCTGATAAAGCAGGTTCAGGCTGCTGCCGCCGTCCACAAGGACATGCGTGAGGTGGAATCCGTCGATGATTGGGTCTAAGACCAATGCGGATGAGCCGCCGTGACGGATGCTGGTAGGGTGATCCCTACGGTCAAAGGTGATTGGACAAGCTGACCATGGGTTGAATTTGGGGGCGACTGGCTCCATCGCATAGACGTCCCGTAGTGCCCGCTTCCGTTCCCTCTTGGGGATGTGGGTGGCGTAGATCATATTGACCGT
>NC_041385.1:619944979-619974391 GCF_002162155.2 Triticum dicoccoides
TCATCGTCATCGTCGCTGTGCAGCCCCTTGTCCTTGTTTTTGGCGTTTATCTTGCCGGCCTGTTTGAACACCCAGCAGTCTCTATTGGTGTGGTTGGCTGGTTTGTCCGGTGTGCCGTGAATTTGGCACGAATGCTCTAGTATGCGGTCTAGACTGGACGGTCCCTGATTATTTCTTTTGAATAGATTTTTCCGCTGTCTGGATTTAGGTCCGCTGAATCCGGCGTTGAATGCCGTGTCTTCCGTGGTGTCGCTGTTGTTCTGTCTCTTATGTCTGTTGCGCCGTGGCTTGCCGTTGGCATCGCGGCCGTCCGAAGTGCCGGGATGTGGCGTGGTGCCGCTACGAGCCAACCACCTATCCTCACCCGCACAAAAACGGGTCATTAGGGTTGTGAGAGCTGCCATAGACTTGGGTTTTTCCTCGCCAAGGTGTCGAGCGAGCCACACGTCACAGATATTATGCTTAAAAGCCGCCAGGGCTTCGGCGTCCGGACAGTCGACTATTTGGTTCTTTTTAGTGAGGAACCGAGTCCAGAATTTCTGGGCTGACTCTCCGGGCTGTTGAGTAATGTGGCTCAGGTCATCGTCGTCTGGTGGTCGCACATATGTGCCCTGGAAGTTGTCAAGGAATGGATCTTCCAGGTTTTCCCAACTGCCAATGGAATTTGCTGGCAGGCTGTTTAACCAGTGTCGGGCTGGTCCTTTGAGCTTAAGGGGGAGATACTTGATGGCGTGTAGATCATCTCCGCGGGCCATGTGAATGTGGAGAAGGAAGTCTTCGATCCATACTGCGGGGTCTGTTGTGCCATCATATGATTCGATGTTTACGGGTTTGAACCCTTCTGGGAATTCATGATCCATTACTTCGTCCGTGAGGCAGAGGGGGTGTGTAGTGCCTCTGTGCCGGGCTATGTGGCTACGCAGGTCAGATTGATCTGGGTTGCTATGTTCGGCCCAGACGGATTTGTTTATGGTGTATCCGGCGTGATGGTCGTCATCGCGCGCTGGGGCGCGCCCCCTCGATCCATAGATCGATCTTGGCTATCCTGCTTTATTGTCCAGAATATCTTGCAGGTCGTGCCTGTTGCCATGAGCCGTAGTGTATCAGCATGGGGGTGCGGGATGGTATCATGTTTTATCCCGGCCATGGGGTGGACGGTCAGCCGTTTGGCGTTCGAGTCCATATTCCTCGGCTGCCAGGACTTCAGTCCATCTATCTGTGAGCAGGTCTTGATCAACTTGTAGTTGCTGCTGCTTCTTCTTCAGGCTCCTTGCAGTGGCTATAAGCCTACGTTTGAAGCGCTCATGCTCCACGGGATCCTCAGGTACGCCGAACTCGTCGTCGCCGAGGCTGATCTCGTCTTCGGAGGGGGGCATGTAGTTGTCCTCCTTCAGGTGCGTCTGTCGCCTGTTCTTCTGGGATGACCTGCTCGTCTTCCTGTTCGGCCTGCACAAAGGCGGGCTGATCAGGGTCGTATTCTTCTTTGGCATCATCCGGATTATTTTCGCCTCCGGGGCCGGTGTTGCTATGGCGGGGCTTGGGGCGGCGCCGACGATTCTCATTCTTTGATTTTCTTCCCGAGGGGTTGTCCTCCATTGCCTCGTAGCCATTAGTTTCCTTCGGAGTGTCCACCATATATATATATCATATGAGGAGGTGGCCGTCCACCGCCCGGTGAGTGGTGGCTCCTGTGATTCTCCTACATCGTCGTCCATACCGTCGATGTCTTCGGAGTCGAAGTCAAGCACGTCGGTTAGATCATCGATCGTGGCAATGAAGTGGGTGGTGGGTGGGCAACGAATTCCGTTGTTGTCTGCTTCCCACTCGAGCCGGACATAGTTCGGCCCGGAGTCTCCTGACAAGGAGAGAGACTTCAATAAGTCCAGCATGTCGCCATAGGGCGAGTGCTGAAAAACATCCGCCGCGGTGAACTCCATCACCGGAGCCCAACCAGGATCGGCGGGCTCGGGGGCGCGGACTGGATCCTGCGTCCGGATGTGAGTCTGGGGGTCCAGAGTCACATGTTCCCTCAGAGGTGAAACTTGTGTTCGGCTCCATCGCCGATGAAGGTACGGCCTGCGGGGCGGGGTCCAGTCCCCCGTCCTTAGGCGAGGCCACCTGTCCCGGATTTATATCCGAGGCTTCTGCCGGGACGATATCCCGAGCGACGTCTGACAGCAGGTCTAAGCCGTGCTCATCGCGACTGTTCGGCGCTTCCGGCGCTGGCCCGAATCCGTCAAGATCAAGTCTCCGCGGATATCCGCCGTGTGGTTCAGGTTTCCGAACCTTATTTGACGGCCGGGGGCATAGCTATCGATCTGCTCCAAGTGGCCAAGCAAATTGGCCCGCAGCGCGAAGCCACCGAACACGAAGATCCGTCCGAGAAGGAAAGTCTCATCATGGACAACGTCGTTAATGACGATTGAAGGAGCCATCGAGCCTGACGGCGACGTCACAGAGGAACTCTCAATGAAAGCACCAACGTCGGTGTCAAAACCGGCGGATCTCGGGTAGGGGGTCCCGATCTGTGCGTCAAGGCTGATGGTAACAAGAAGTAAGGGACACAGGTGTTTACCCAGGTTCGGGCCCTCTCGATGGAGGTAAAACCCTACTTCCTGCTTGATTAATATTGATGATGTGGTTAGTACAAGAGTAGATCTACCACGAGATCGTAGAGGCTAAATCCTAGGAGCTAACCTATGATGGTATGAATGTAATTGTGATCGGCCTTCTAAGGACCAACCTCTTTGGTTTATATAGACACCGGAGAGGGCTAGTGTTTACATGGAGTCGGTTACAAGGAAGGAAATATAATATCCAGATCTCCAAGCTTGCCTTCCACGCCAAGGAAAGTCCCATCCGGACACGGGCCGAAGTCTTGAGTCTTGTATCTTCACGCTTCAATAGTTCGGACGTTGTACACAGTCCGGCTGTCCGGATACCCCCTAATCCAGGACTCCCTCACCAGCAGCCACTGGATCCTAGGTTTCAGAATTAAGGAACAAAAAACCCCATAAACACCCTACAGATATTTGTTGAACCAATAAGCCAAAACCAGTCCCGAGCACTTGGGTGTCGGTAACTACAAGAAGTTAAGAGAGGAAATCAGCATCAGTAGGAACCTGATCAAAGTGCGAAGGTATTGTAGTTGGAATGGGAAAGCTGCAGCAAGTTGAAGATGAGTGGGTGACCTAGTGGAGAAGCATAGCTACTTGATGCTACTGTGTACTGCTAGAGGAAGGAGGACGAACCTGGGTGATGGGACAGAGCATATATGCAGGTAATTGAGGCTGATTAACCTCTCAATTAATCTTCGTTGGTGATAGAAGTTCAATGGACGCACAACTATTTGCCGCCACACATCATCCCACCGCGCCGTGCAACCGAACAAACCAAGGCAATCGAGCAAACTCAATGTCGTTGTCTGGTGAGGCGATGTTGCCGTCGGCATGGAAGTCCTCGTCCCCGGATCAGTCGGTACCAACGTGAAGGTCACTGGAGAGGCGTCGGTGCTCCCGCCTCTTTGCTTTGCAAATCCGCTTGATCCTGCTGCTCCTCACCTCTGGTTGATCCAATCCAGCGCCTCGCATCGGGCACACTACCGTCCGCTCCTCTGTGCGCCTCAAATTGGGACTGGATGGACGCACACATGACCGCTCCTCTAGATCCCTCATGGATGGACCCCTTTAGCGAATAACAGGTAGCAGCACGGGCTCGAACTTCGACGATGTCTCAGCTCGCCACCGCCATTGCCACTGGCCTTGGTTAGGGTTAGCTATCAAGCCCCACGACTGGTCGGTTTGATGTTTTTTAGGACCGATCCTTTTCCTCACGGAATGCTCCCTCACCTCAGGTATGCTAGGTGAGTTGTTTGGCCCAATTAACCACGTTAGTTAGAAAAAGTTATGGGAGCAGCTACCCTCAAGAAGCCGTGGGCACGGGAGTGTTCAGAAAAATTCTACCATGCATCCAACGGTCTGGGACAGCCATAACATGAAATTGGACGGCTTCAAAGGCTTACAGCGTGAGAGAGCTCTTAGGGTGCCCAGTTATAATGTATTAAAATATAGTAATATATTCTAACTTTATATTAACATGACCTGTTTTATATTATAGTTCTCCGATATCATGCAAAGTTATCCCTCTTCATGCCCACAACGTAGTTTTATTTCTCATTTCTAGATGGAAGCAAACGTTCGGTGAACATAGAATCATATCAGTGGCAGATAGGACTTGAGAGAATATTGATCTTACCTTTAGCTCCTTGTGGGTTCGACACTCCATACTTATCACTTCCACCTTTGGAAATTTCTACGATGATTCCTTGCACTTGGGGATTATCAAACTCTTTTCTGGCGCCGTTGCCGGGGAGCAATAGCGTGGGGTTGATATTCTCGCGTGTGCTTGTTTGGTTTCTTCACTAAGTAGATTTTTGTTTTCCCTTTTGTTTTTGTTTTCTTTAGTTGTGGGTGAAACAAACAAAGAAAATTTAAATAATGAAAATATAAAAATGTTACTTGCCTCTTATGCCTAAAAACTTTTTCAAAAAGAGAAGTGATTGGAAGGTTATGCATTGGAGAAGTGATGGTTGACCTTGAACACTTGTGTTCATGCTCATGGAGACAATGTAGAATTTTTCATGGAAGTTTACCAAAATAATTATCCCCTTGTATATATCCATTGTATTATAAAAATAATATGCCAAGTTTTGGTTTTAGGATGATTAGATTGCTTGTTTTCTATGTGCGGTGCAAAAACAGAAACTTTGGCTGTAGTGCTTGAATTTTCAATTTTACTGGAATGTCAAAAGTTTCTGAAATTTTTACACAGTACTGCTATGCAAATTGTTTATTTTGTTTCAAGTTTTTAGAATTTTTGGAGTTACAGAAGTATATGAACTTTCCAGATTGCTACAGACTGTCATGTTTTTGTAAGATTCTATTTTCTATGTGTTGTTTGCTTATTTTGATGAATCTATGGGTTGTATCGGGGGGTGTGAACCATGGTGAAGTTGGAATATAGTGGATATAATGCTAATATGAAATTGGAATTAGTTTACAACAGTACCTAAAAGTGGTGATTTGTTTTATTATACTAAAGGATCTCACAAGGTTTTTTGTTAAGTTTTGTGTGGATGATGTTTTTGAAGATCGAGGAGTTATCGATATGAGAAGAATAAGGGGAGGCAAGAGTTCAAGCTTGGGGATGCCCAAGGCACCCCAAGTGAATATTTCAAGGATACTCAAGCATCTAAGTTTGGGGATGCCCCGGTTGGCATCCCATATTTATTCCTCAACAATTATCGGTATACCTTGGTTTTGTTTTATTCACATGATATGCGTCTTTTGTGTTTCCTTTCTTTTCCTTTATGCTCCATGCTAGTATTACATATCCCTTCATTGATTTGTAGAATGCTCTTTGTGCTTCACTTAAATCTTTTGAGTATGGCTTTATAGAATGCTCTTTGTGCTTCACTTAAATCTTTTGAGTATGGTTTTATAGAATGCTCTTTGTGCTTCACTTGTATATTTTGATCTTGGATATTGGTAAATATATATTATTTGTAGCATAATCTATGAACTTCACTTATATCTTCTAGAGTATGAATAAAATTATCATCGGAATTGGGCTTGGAAGAGTATCATTAAAATATCATGCCTAGCTAGGGGGCTACACAATAGCGCTTGTTGGGAGGCAACCCAATTTTATTTTTATGTTTTTGGTTTTTGGTTCTGTTTTTCAATAAATACACTTTATTACCTCTGTAGTAATTTTGTTTTGGTGTTTTAGTTAGTGTTTGGGCCAAGTAAGACCTTTGGGATGGCTTACGGTGATAGTTGATTTGATCTTGCTGAAAACAGAAACTTTTGCACCCAGTAAAATAATTTTGAAAAACACAGAAGTGTTCTTTTGATCCGAATTTTTTTATACATGATTGATATACAAATTTCCTAGGTTGTCCTAATGTTTCAGAATTTTTGGATTAACATAAGTATGGTTGTTGTTGAGATCATTACAGACCGTTCTGTTCTTGACAGATTCTATTTTCAATGCATAGTTTGGTTGTTTTCTAGTTTCTGTGGCTTATATTGCTCAATATAAATTGTAGAAATGATATGGTACAGTAGGTATTGTGTGAGAACATTTATGCATCTTGTCTTGGCAGTACCAAAGTGAATGACTTGCTCTTTATCATACTAACCCATCTCACAAAGTTCCGTTATGTTTTGTGTGATTGAAGTTTTCAAGTTTTGGATGAGACATCGATACGAGGAGAATAAGGAGTGGAAAGACCCTAAGCTTGGGGATGCCCAAGGCACCCCAAGGTAATATTCAAGGAAGACTCAAGCGCCTAATCTTGGGGATGCCCCGGAAGGCATCCCCTCTTTTGTCTTCAAAACTATCGGTATACCTTACTCGGAGCTATATTTTTATTCATCACATGATATGTGTTTTTCTTGGAGCATATTTTAATTTTAGTTGTTTTTTGAATAAAATCATTGGATCTAAAATCTTGAATGAGAGAGAGTCCCCCCCATGGCTAGTCAATTATTTGACTACTCATTGATCTTCACTTATATCCTTTTGGAGTAGTTGTCATTTACTCTCGTGCTTCACTTATAGTCTATGAGTAAATTGTTGAATGAATTGAATATCATAGATCTGAAATTATATATGCTTCATATGCTTATCCCATGGGGAGTAATGACTTCACTTATAAGAGGTATATGTTGTAAAATTTATTGAAAGTTAGCAAACTCAACATTGGTCACTTGAACAATTCATGAAAGAATATTGAAGGAAGAGAGATTTCACATATAAATATACTATCTTGGACATCTTCTATGATTGTGATCCCAATTAATTATGTTCAAACTTGAGCAATTGAAGTTGGACAAAGAAGACAACGTAATGAGTTATGTTTGGGTATATTTGCATAAAAGTTATATTGTTATGGATCCTCTAACATGTGATGCTTGCTTAGGATCTTTTGCTAGCCAAAATTTTGTACTAAGCAGAGATACTACTTGTGCATCCAAAACCCTTAAACCCAGTTTCATATGAGTGTCCACCATATGTACCTATGGATTGAATAAGATCCTTCAATTAAGTTGTCATCGCTTCTAAAAGCAATAGAAATTGCTCCTAAATATGTATGATCTATTATTGTAAGGGAAAATAAGCGGTGTACGAACTTTTGGTGGTAAATAAATAAAAGCGACGAAATGCATAATAAGGGATGCTATCACAAAGGGCAATACAATGTGACGTTCCTTTGCATTCAGGTTTTATACATCTAGCATTTAAAAGCGCATGACAACCTCTGCTTCCCTCTACGAAGGGCCTATCTTTTACTTTCATGTATTTACTTTTATGCAAGAGTCAATAATATCCCTTCCTATTTCAACCTCATTTATTCTTTAGTTGTCAGGCATCATGTGGTGGGGAAAGATCCAAGCATATATGGCCATTCAAATATATTTGATCATGAATTATTATTGTTGACAATTATCTATGTGATAAATAAGTTGGGAGGTGAAACATTAAGCCCCTATCTTTCTTTGTGTTTGACGGATGCTATTTGTTCTAAAAATATGCCTTCAGTGTTAGCAATCATGGAAGACTATATGATAGTTGAGTATGTGGAATTTGCTAAATCAAAGGTCTTACATAGACCCTTCCTGAAAATAAGATGAATTGCAATTGTTTAATGACTAAGAACATTGTTTGTTAGTTTTCAAGAAACTTTATCGTCTATACTTTAACTTGTGAATAGCTTGCTACTTAATCATGAGAAGTTTTATGAGATGAGCTACTTTTTATGATATGTAATGATGCTAGAAAAAGTGTATGGAACTATCATCGATCAATCTTATACACTATGCTAGCCTTCACACTTAATAAATTATTTCTTTTATCATTTACCTACTCGAGAACGAGCAAGAATTAAGCTTGGGGATGTTGATACGTCTCCGACGTATCTATAATTTATGAAGTATTCATGCCATGTATATAACAATTTTATATGGTTTTGGTATGATTTGATTAGAACTAACCCGGAGTGACGTTGTTTTCAGCAGAACTACCGGGGTGTCGTTTTTTGTGTAGAAATAAAAGTTCTTGGAATGGGCTGAATATTTACGGAGGATATTTTTGGAAAATATAAAAAATACTAGAGCGAAAAGATACCAAAGAGGAGTCCTGGGGTAACCACAAGGGTGGGGGTGTCCCCACCCCCCTAGGGCATGCCCCCTACCTTGTCATCGCCTCGTGGACCCCCTTGACTTGTCCCCAACGCCAACACCTCCTATAAATCCCAAAAACCTCAGATATACACTACAAGAAATATGTCAACTTGCGACCATCACTATTGGTTGCTGTATGGTCGTTGTTTTTCATTTGCGACTTTTTTGTGACCAAAAGCATATGGTCAAAGGTCGCTCGTCTTTAATGGAAATTAATGACCTTCTTCGTGATAAGGTCGATGAAGGCAACGACGAAAACAAAAGGTCATTGATCCTACGACCTCCTGTTTTGGTCGCTAGCTGTCTGATCAGGCCACGTCGGATCCGATGTGGCAAGCTGACGTGGCAAAATTGCAATCACATGAAAAGGTCGTTGATAAGAATCAGCTCGGTCCAGTTCGATGTTTTACATTGGCCGAGCCCAACAATTCAAGCTTTTTTCAAGTCAATTCTTGTGGGCTACATGGGCCAAGCCCAATATTTTAGCTTCTTTATTTTTGGGCGTTGGCCTTCTTACAATCAATTGATTTTCTATTTTCAATCATTGTATTTTGGAGCTGGTCCCACTAGTCATAATGCCATACATCGGTCCCACATGTCAGAAATTTCAAATGCTTAGATTTTATTCATAAGTGGTTCCCACTTGTCAAGTTTCCATTTCACATCTTTTCAACATGCATAATTATTGAAACATACAATAGTCTTTTACAATTTGTTATAATATTACAATTTATAGTCTACTACAGAACCAAAAATCTCTTTGATAAGTAGGGATTCACTCCTTTGCACTTGGCTTCACGGCTTCATGTAGGACCTTGAAGTATGTCTAGAGGGGGGGGGGTGATTAGACTACTTGACCAATAAAAACTTAACCTTTTCCAAATTTTTGAGTGGCAGATTTTAGCTACTTTAGGACAAGTCAAGCAATCATCACACAATTCAAGCAAGCATGCAAAGAGTATATAGGCAGCGGAAATTAAAGCATGCAACTTGCAAGAAAGTAAAGGGAAGGGTTTGGAGGATTCAAACGCAATTGGAGACACGGATGTTTTTGGCGTGGTTCCGATAGGTGGTGCTATCGTACATCCACGTTGATGGAGACTTCAACCCACGAAGGGTAACGGCTGCGCGAGTCCACGGAGGGCTCCACCCATGAAGGGTCCACGAAGAAGCAACCTTGTCTATCCTACCATGGTCGTCGCCCACGAATGACTTGCCTCACTAGCGGAAGATCTTCACTAAGTAGGCGATCTCCTTGCCCTTACAAACTCCTTGGTTCAACTCCACAATCTTGTCGGAGGCTCCCAAGTGACACCTAGCCAATCTAGGAGACACCACTCTCCAAGAAGTAACAAATGGTGCGTTGATGATGAACTCCTTGCTCTTGTGCTTCAAATGATAGTCTCCCCAACACTCAACTCTCTCTCAATGGGTTTGGATCTGGTGGAAAGAAGATTTGAGTGGAAAGCAACTTGGGGAAGGCTAGAGATCAAGATTCATATGGTAGGAATGGAATATCTTGGCCTCAACACATGAGTAGGTGGTTCTCTCTCAGAAATAGTAAGTTGGAAGTGTAGGTTCGTTCTGATGGCTCTCTCCACGAATGAAGAGGAGGTGGAGGGGTATATATAGCCTCCACACAAAATCTAACCGTTACACACAATTTACCAAACTCGATGGGACCGAATTGTTAAACTCGGTCGAACCGATTTAGTAAACCTAGTGACCGTTAGTGATTTTCGGTGGGACCGACATGCATCTCGGTGAGACCGATTCGGTTAGGGTTAGGGCATAACATAATCTCGGTAAGACCGATTACACAAACTCGGTGATACCGATTTGGTAATGAGCTTTCCAGAGAGTTGGTCAGGTAAACTCGGTGGGACCGATTTGCTCTTTTCGGTGAGACCGAAATGTTACAAAAAGGAAACCGAGAGTTTACATTGCAATCTCGGTGGACCGATCGCTCACTTCGGTTAGACCGAAACGTTACGAAGGGAAACAGATAGATTGCAACCCCATCTCGGTGAGACCGAGATCCCTATCGGTAAGACCGATTTGCTTAGGGTTTGTGGCAGTGGCTATGACTTTTGGAATCGGTGGCGCTGGATAGGAAGTTTCGGTGTGACCGATTTTGGCTTTGGGTTTAGGTCATTTGTGGATGTGGGAAAGTAGTTGAGGGTTTTGGAGCATATCACTAAGCACATGAAGCAAGAGGCTCATTAAGCAACACCTCATCCCTCCTTGATAGTATTGGCTTTCCCTATAGACTCAATGTGATCTTGGATCACTAAAATGTAAAATGAAGAGTCTTGAGCTTTTGAGCTTGAGCCAATCCTTTGTCCTTAGTATTTTGAGGGGTCCACTTTCATCATCCATGCCATGCCATTCATTGAGCTTTCCTGAAATAATAGTCTTGGAATAGCATTAGCTCAATGAGTTATATGTTGTTATTAATTACCAAAACCACCTAGGGATAGTTGCACTTTCAATCTCCCCCCCTTTTGGTAATTGATGACAACATATAGATCAAAGCTTCGACAAATGAGAATAAGATTGAATAACATCATCGCTTTGAGAAGTATGTGATAAGCCAGAGCTCCCCCTAAATTTGTGCATAGTTTAAGATTTGCTTTGGACTGCAAATGCACAATGAATTAGGCTCATGGGTTACTCTTCCATGTCATATACATCTTGGTGGAGCACTCAAAATAATAAATAATGAATACATGCACTCATCACCAAGCATAGTGAGTGATCACATAAGATAGATAGGATAATATCAAGCATGCATAAGTGTAGCTTATGATCAAACACATGATCATCAATGTCTCACAGCATAGTATCTCAACCAAAAGCAAACAAAGTTTGAAAAACCACTAAATAAAGCAAGAGAGAATAAAAGCAACACTCTCTCTCGAAGCCTATGATCTATTCATTTTTCTCCCCCTTTGGCAACAAGTTACCAAAAAGTTCATAGAAAATGCATAGTGCTAGGTCGACTCTCAGGCTTGATCTTCTGGTGGTGGTGTCCTGATAGCTCCTTGGACGAAGGCTTCAGTTGAAGTAGAGGGTGCTGCAGTGGATGCTGGAGCTGGTTGCACTGGAACTGTAGGGGCAGTAGCTGGTGCTGAAGTTGTAGCTCTAGTGTCTGTCACTGGCACTGCAACTGACCTCTGGGCTCTGGGCACTCTGACAAACACATTGGTGGTTGTCTTGCCCTTCCTCTCCTGCATGTCATCCTGCAGCTGCTTTACAACTGACTGAATCTCAGTTACCTTGACATCTAGATCATAGAATTTTTGTTCCATGATTCTCTCCAGGCTCTCCTGGTTTTGAGTTAGGGTGGCCAACCCTTTCTCAATCCTCAGAGTTGATGCTATCAAGTAACCAAGCCGCTCTTGTTTGGTCTTCAAGAAATACTTAGATGCCTCCTCTTGAGTTGGCATCTTGGCAGCCTTCTCCTGTTTTTCCTTCTCCTTCTTCTCCTGAGCTTGGACTGATTGTGGATCATCTTCATTCATGACAACCTCATTGTCCTCAAAGTCTGGATAAATTGGAAAATGTTCCTTATCCAACTGATATTTCCCTATGCCCATCTTGGAGTTGATCAATTCTTGAATCTGAGGTGCATATCCACATCTCCTCTTCTGATCTGCTGCAGTCCTCTTGATTGTTTCAATGATCAGGCTCATGACTTTAAACTTTTGTGGCACATCAAACACATGCAGCATGTTGATGGCATGCCCTCTGATCATGTTATGGTCACCTGACTTGGGTAACAAAGTGTGCCTCAAATCCAATTTATGGTTGCCAATCCTGACAGCAGAAAGTGAACTGATCCAAACTTGTGAGTTTCAACTGCTTTGTCAAGAATTTCCTTATACATGTGAGCCATTGAATTATGACCCAACTTCTTCTTTGCATATATGTCCAAGTCATCCTCTTCTTCCTTGGAGGAATTTATCAGACTTGCCCATTCTTCAACAGTAGATTGGTACCTTGTACCTTCAGACATCCGCACACTTCTACCATCTAGATAAAAGTGTGCTGTGGAGTAGAACTGCATGATAAGCTCATCATTCCAGTTGGTGAACTTCTGTCCAACAAAATCTGCCACTCCACAAGCAATAAAGCTCTCCTCCACTCCAGGGTAGTGCTGCTCATTCTCCCTGATGAATTTCCAGTCAACCCACCTCATATCACAGACAATGGGCTTCTTGTCCAACAGAATGGTCTCATAAGAGTCCTGCTGTTCCTTTGTGTGGAACCTGTAGTCAACAGCAGTCCTTCTTCTTGAAGCATATGGATCTTCCATCCTCCATAGCCTCAGCCCTGAATCCTTCCTGATTCTCATGTCCTCAGCCACAGGATGGGCATCATTGTGGTCTGGTATCTTGGGCTTGATCTTTCTAAGGACCTGACCTTCTTCATCTTCATCTTCTGCAACATTGGGCACTGGGGCCTTGTTCTTCTCAGCAGCTGGAATACTCCTAGTATTCCTCTTTGGAGCTTGCTTGGCCTTGGAGGCAGCTTTGGGTGCATCTTTGGGCTTGGATGTTGCAGCCCCTGATCTGATTGCATCTCCCATAAGCTTAGCTACCTTAGGAGCTGGTGCAGCATCCTCTTCCTCTTCATCAGAATCCCTTCTCATTGAGGGCTTTCCAAGGACCTTGGCAGTTGTGGTTCTAGCTCTCTTCTTTTTCTTGTCCTGATCACCATCATCTTCTGATTCAATTGTGAACTTCATGGTTGCACCAGTGGGGACCTTCTGAGGTTTTGATGGTGCTTCTTTCCTTGCAGGTGCCTCTTTGGGTTGAGCTTGAGCTGGCACTTGAATGGACTTCCTGGCCTTTGGCATTGGAGTTCTTTTGGCAGGAACATTCTTCTTCAGACCTGGCTTTGTGCTTTGTGCAGAGCCATACTCTTTCTTGAGCACCACTTTCTTAGAAGTGGCCTCATCTTCCTCAGCTTTGTAATCCTCATCCTCTGAGTCTGAGGTTCTCTTCCTCCTTTACCTAGTAGCAGCCTTAGGCAAGTTGCTAGGAGTACTTCTGCTCCCATCATCTGAAGTTAAGGGACTAGTGCCCTCACTCAAGTCCATCTGCTCTTCAGACCTGTTCTGGCTGTCACTCTGATCAGACATACTGCAAAAGCTGACTGCTCACCCTGTGAAGAGTTATAGATGAGATAGAAAAGATGAGCATCACAAAATGCAGAGATTTTTCCAAAAGAATGATTCAAAATTGCAGTTTTAGTTTTCCACAGAAAGCATTTTGGATCAACAGATTTTCAAACTCGGTGATACTGAAGCAGTTTTGGAACCTAAACTGATGATCTCGATTGGACCGAGTTTCAGTTCGGTGGCACCGAGACTGCTAGGGTTTCACAGAATCCTCAAATCGGTCGCACCGATTAGTAATTCTCGGTCGGACCGAGAGTCACTAGTGCAATGGCATATGCCAAATCGGTGAGACCGAGTTTTTCAACTCGGTGGGTCTGAGATGGTTTCGGCGGAAACCTAACCCTAAAAATTTGAATCGCATCTAATCTATGGACTATTTTGACTGGATAGAAGAATCTCAATCGTGGCAAGAATCAATATGAAAACAATGTGCTAGGAATCAGACGTGGATAGCACAAAGATCAAGTCCATACCCTAACTTGGCGGTGGACTTGCTACGGCGGCAATGGCGGGGACGAATTCCGTTGACGGCGGCGAAGACCAGCGACAGGAGGCTGCTGGCGGCGAGGAGTAGATCCGGAGACCACAATGGCAGAGCGAGCTGTTGCGTGGGCGAAGGGTTTCGGAGAAATTTCAAAATTTTGCCCGTGGCTATATATAGCCCGACCCTGTTGGTGTGACCGAGTGGAACAACTCGGTGGCACCGAGATGCATAACTGTGTTCAGTTATAGCAAATCGGTGAGACCGAAAAGTTCAAATCAGTTGCACCGAGATTGAAAACTCAGATCAACTTGATGATCTCGGTAGGACCGAAATGGAAGAATCGGTCAGACCGAGAATCACAAAGAGGTTTTGGAAGTTTAAGTCTATGACGAATCGGGGACTCCGAGTGCTCCTCACACAGAGTGGTTCGAATCTGACTTGATCAAATTTTGTGATGTAGCATGAATAGAGTTTGAGATGAGAAAAGCATAGATAGCTAAAGAAGGTTCTTAGGCATTCTTGTCCATCCACTTGGAAAAAAGAAAAGAAACCAAACAATCAAAACAACAAGTGGATGTCCTTGAATGAGTAAAATATGCACCAACATGCTCACACAATAATATAGCAAATGAAATATGTGGCAAAGCATGCACAACCAATTCTAGCATCTATCAAGCAATTGGCGATGACTAGGTCATCTATATATGAGTATATTGACTTAGGAGTCAAATGAGAACATTTGATCATAGGTCATACTCATCGTTTAAGCTCAAGTGGGGTTACCACTTTCACATAATGCATTAATGTGTTCACACCATTAGAGTTGCTTTGACTCAATTCTTAGAGTTAAGCTCCCCCTAGATGTGAGATCCCCCCTTAGAGGGATGAACTAACCTTGGGTTTTGTCGATGATGACTTCATGTAGGTGTTGAAGATGTAGATGCTCAATGTTGATGTAGATCATTTGGAGCAATCCTTTGGAGTGTGTTGCACTTTCAACTTACCTACATGGGTTAGTCCCACAAGGAACAAACAAGAATATCCATAGACATAGAGTGATGCACACACAAGATGATGTCCATGAATTCATTAGGTTACCTTGTCCCTTGTCTTACCAACATGAGGGTTTGTGACTCCTTGAACTAGTGCAAGATGTGGAAGTTGATTGCACTTGTTCTTGCCAAAATGATATGAGTGAAGAATGTTGGCGGAGTCACCCTCAAGAACTCTCTAGTTCTTCTTCTTCGGGATCCACATCATCTTGATGGGAATCGTTGGAGTTGTAGTTGTACTAGATGAAGTAGAACTTGACATAGTCTTGGGGACCCACTTGAACGAGGCTTTGGGTGCTTCTTCAAATGCATCAATCTCTTCTTGAAGCTTGTCCTTGCCTTTGTTCTTGTGGTCTTGTGGTGGAAGATCATCTTGAGCTTGTGTTCCCTTGAAGGAAGTAGGATCATACTTCTCTTGTTGAGGAACAAACTTCGTCTTGGGGTATTGATCCTCTTCCCACTCAACTCCATTGGCATTGAACTTTCGTTCAAAGCCAACACTTTGATTCTTCTGGTGCCTTCCTTGCTTGCGTACAATTTCCTCGAATTGCTTACTCCCGGCAAGGCTCTTGTAAACACCTTTCTCTATAATTCCCTTCAATAAGCTATTTTCTTGCTCAAGTGTAACTTGGCTAAGAGAATCATTAGTGGAATCAAGAGAACTACTAGAAGCAACAATATTGGATTTGACATTATTATTTTTACTACTAGAGGAAATATCTTTCTTGTACTTGTTACTAGACTTGACTTGAGGCATGTAAGTAGATAAATGTAAACGCTTGGCAATGTAAGAAGAACTTTTTTTGCGGAGATCATCATTGATTGCTTTTAAGAACTCATGCTCTTGCTCAAGATTGAGCTTTTCAAAGCGTAACTTCTCATGGGCCCCTAAAAGTTCTCGATGATCTTCGTAGATAGTTTCATGAGCTAACTTAAGAGAGTTTAACTCTTTAGTTAGAAGCTCAATCTTCTCCTTATCATTGTCATTCGTTTTATCTTGTTTAGCATGATTAATTGACGTTTCATCATAGTATTCATCACTAGAGTTGTCAACAAGTAAATCATCATCCACAAGCAAGTCATCTTCATCACTATTGAAATCAACATACTCGGGGTGTGTTACCTTTGGACCTTTGTCCATGAAGCATCTTCCAACACCTTCATTTGGTGAATCAAATATGTCGTAGGAGTTGGTTGACACAAGTGCTAGACTGGCAACACCTTCATCTTGAGTATATTTGGAATCGGAGTGATAGCTTCTCTCGGAGTGATTGTCGGAGTCGGAGCCGGATACCCATTCACCAACATGAGCTTGATGTCTTCGTTTTGTGTAGCTCCTTGATGACTTGTCCTTCCTTTCTGAATCCTTGCTTCTCTGTGAGGGTCTTCGTTCATAACGATCATCTCTACTCCTCCTCTCTCTTGGTGGTGATTCTTCTCTTTTGCTCCTTCTTCTTGGAGAATCTTCTCTTCTTTTGTAGGGTGCCGTACACTCATTGGAGTAGTGTCCGGGTCTACCACAATTGTAGCAATTGCGCTCTCGACTAGAAGATCTCTTGTCATTGTAAGACCTTGATTTGGAGCTTCTTTCTTTGCTTCTACTCTTGTAGAATTTGTTGAAGTTCTTCACCATTAAGCTCAATTCTTCATTGAAGGTTGGTTTCTCACTTGATGATGTGGGGGCTTCACTTGAGGCTTTGTAGGCACCACTTGACTTGTTGTGAAGTTCCTCCTTATCCTTGAGTGACATCTCATGAGCAACAATCCTTCCAATGACTTCCGTTGGCTTGAGATCTTTGTAGTTTGGCATCATTTGAATCAATGTGCACACGGTACTCTTAGAATCTTCTTGATGATGAATTTGTCGATCATCTCTTCACTCCCTAAGCCGGCAATCTCATTTGTGATAAGAGCAAGCCTAGAGTACATTTCAGCGACACCTTCACCATCCTTCATTTTGAACTTGTCAAGCTGACTTTGGAGCACATCCAACTTGGATTCCTTGACGGACTCGGTACCTTCATGCATATCAATCAAGTATCCCAAATTTCCTTTGCATTCTCAAGATGGCTGATTTTGTTGAATTCTTCGGGGCACAATCCGTTGAAGATGATATCACAAGCTTGAGCGTTGTATTGCAACATCTTCAATTCTTCCGCATTAGCTTCACAGTTCGGTTCTCTCCCATTGAAAAATTCACCTTGCAAGCCAATACAAATAATTGCCCAAACGGCGGGGTTATGTCTAAGATTATGCATTTTCATCTTATGCTTCCAACTAGCAAAACTAGTACCATCAAAGTAAGGACCTCTACGGTGATAATTTCCCTCGCTAGACGCCATACTCTCCTAGGTTGTGAAACAAAGGCTATGACCACCAAAAGCTATGGAAATCAAAGCAAATGGTGACCTGGCTCTAATACCACTTGTAGGACCTTGAAGTATGTCTAGAGGGGGGGTGATTAGACTACTTGACCAATAAAAACTTAACCTTTTCCCAATTTTAGAGTTTGGCAGATTTTAGCTACTTTAGGACAAGTCAAGCAATCATCACACAATTCAAGCAAGCATGCAAAGAGTATATAGGCAGCAGAAATTAAAGCATGCAACTTGCAAGAAAGTAAAGGGAAGGGTTTGGAGGATTCAAACACAATTGGAGACACGGATGTTTTTGGCGTGGTTCCGATAGGTGGTGCTATCGTACATCCACGTTGATGGAGACTTCAACCCACGAAGGGTAACGGCTGCGCGAGTCCACGGAGGGCTCCACCCACGAAGGGTCCATGAATAAGCAACCTTGTCTAGCCCACCATGGCCATCGCCCACGAAGGACTTGCCTCACTAGCGGTAGATCTTCACGAAGTAGGCGATCTCCTTGCCGTTACAAACTCCTTGGTTCAACTCCACAATCTTGTCGGAGGCTCTCAAGTGACACCTAGCCAATCTAGGAGACACCACTCTCCAAGAAGTAACAAATGGTGCGTTGATGATGAACTCCTTGCTCTTGTGCTTCAAATGATAGTCTCCCCAACACTCAACTCTCTCTCAATGGGTTTGGATCTGGTGGAAAGAAGATTTGAGTGGAAAGCAACTTGGGGAAGGCTAGAGATCAAGATTCATATGGTAGGAATGGAATATCTTGGCCTCAACACATGAGTAGGTGGTTCTCTCTCAGAAATAGTAAGTTGGAAGTGTAGGTTCATTCTGATGGCTCTCTCCATGAATGAAGAGGAGGTGGAGGGGTATATATAGCCTCCACACAAAATCTAACCGTTACACACAATTTACCAAACTCGATGGGACCGAATTGTTAAACTCGGTCGAACCGATTTAGTAAACCTAGTGACCGTTAGTGATTTTCGGTGGGACCGACATGCATCTTGGTGAGACCGATTCGGTTAGGGTTAGGGCATAACATAATCTCGGTAAGACCGATTACACAAACTCGGTGAGACCGATTTGGTAATAAGCTTTCCAGAGAGTTGGTCAGGTAAACTCGGTGGGACCGATTTGCTCTTTTTGGTGAGACCGAAATGTTACAAAAAGGAAACAGAGAGTTTACATTGCAATCTCGGTGGGACCGATCGCTCACTTCGGTTAGACCGAAACGTTACGAAGGGAAACAGAGAGATTGCAATCCCATCTCGGTGAGACCGAGATCCCTATCGGTAAGACCGATTTGCTTAGGGTTTGTGGCAGTGGCTATGACTTTTGGAATCGGTGGCGCCGAATAGGAAGTTTCAGTGTGACCGATTTTGGCTTTGGGTTTAGGTCATTTGTGGATGTGGGAAAGTAGTTGAGGGTTTTGGAGCATATCACTAAGCACATGAAGCAAGAGGCTCATTAAGCAACACCTCATCCCTCCTTGATAGTATTGGCTTTCCCTATAGACTCAATGTGATCTTGGATCACTAAAATGTAAAATGAAGAGTCTTGAGCTTTTGAGCTTGAGCCAATCCTTTGTCCTTAGTATTTTGAGGGGTCCACTTTCATCATCCATGCCGTGCCATTCATTGAGCTTTCCTGAAATAATAGTCTTGGAATAGCATTAGCTCAATGAGTTATATGTTGTTATTAATTACCAAAACCGCATAGGGATAGTTGCACTTTCACTTCACACTTCACAAAAATTAGGCCTAGAGCTCCTGTAAAAGAGTGAACATAAAGCTACATGCATTAGAGTGTACTACTGCTGAGGCCAGAACCAAACAACTTCAATGGCAACACTAAATGTAAGCGGTAGAACAGATCTAAAAAGGTAAACAAAATATGCATTATGGTACACTTAAGAAGATGTGATAAATGTTTCGCAAGTTGAAAATGCAAGGAAATTAAGTTACAAAAGACAATCAGTTATTCTATTTACACAGCACTATCAACAATAAAGACAATTCTCTACGAGACACAAAATTACTTTTCTTTACATCCTTAATCCTTGCAAGTTAAAAAAAAGACAAGGTAGCATCAAATCAGGTTATAATTCGTGGGAATCAATGCACACATCATGGATGACGAAATGGTTAAAACACCAATCAAGTAGGCCTCATCCTCTTTCTCATTCCAGATTTGGTGTTTATTGGCTTAGTAGCTGAGGCAGAAACAGAAGCATTTGATGAGGAAAGCTACATACATGTTCACTTGCGAGGCCACATATTCTGGGTCATCCACCACACTAGCCGCCATCACGTACCCATCGCCATCAGCAACGTTGCTCCTGCAGCAGCAATAGATAACCATTTGTATTAAATGGACTAGCTATGCGTACAAGGTTATCTAAGCATGTTAGTACAATCCAGCTATAAAGTGGATGGCAAAGCGTGGCTGTTGTTGTTGCTACTTTAGCCCACTGAGCTAATTAATCTCATCAACCTAATACACTTCTCTCAAAAAAGAAAAAAACAACTTAAAATATTGAGTACGGTAGCAACATCTACTTGTTACTCCCTCCGTCCCATAATATAGGACGTTTTTTGACACTAGTGTAGTGTGAAAAAACGTCTTACAATATGGGACGGAGGGAGTACTAGAGTTCCAGTTCAATATGGCCAGAGGGCACTTGGCACCATGGAACCTGCACAATTTCCACCATATATATATGAATGAGTTAGAAAGAAAACTAGAGTTGAACTACCCAGCCTCATACATGGCTCAGCAAGGTGAGGAGCTCAACATTGAAGTTTCACAAAACAAGAATTCATTAATTTAAGAGTTGTTTTATCAGCTCAAGCTTAGTTAAGTTAAGCACTTGGTACTAAACAACAACAACATTTGAACCGTAACATGTCCAAAAAGGAAACAAAACATGACACCAGTATTGATAGCAAGTCCACAAAGGCCATCCAATGGTTTCAGCCACATCCTAATAAACCTGCAGCATTCTTTATCACCTAATTATTAGCAAGAAATCAATGGCCAGATGAGCGCCACCACAACAAATTGGCACTATCACTTGGTCATTGACCCGATGCCCAAGCAAGGAACCAGCTCGCACATGCAAGATGATGATTGCATACATACAAATCATGTGTTGGCAGAAAAAAATCCAAGCAGGAGCTCATCTTCTCTCTCTCTGTTTGGTAACTAAAAACCTAAATAAAATAAAATAAAAAAAACATGACTTGTTCATACAGATCCCTCTAAAATTCTTTGGGACAAGTGCATCACATATTTGTCAACTTAGCAGCAGAAGTAGTGAGCACAGGAAGAGGGGGAGGGAGATGGAGGAGCTACCTGCCGCGATCGCAATGGAAGCAGAGGAGCAGACCCCTCCTGCCCCTGCCCCACGAGCAGGACATGGCTTTTAGCTGGGCATGCCCCTACTCCTCGCCTCCTTGAGCAAGAGACCCCCTTCCCCTACTACTGCTTCGCGCGCCGCATCACTAGTCACCTCCTCATGCAAGAAGTACACAATGAATAGACAGACGGTCAGTGAGGTACATTTTCACAGCAACAGAAGCTTAAAATTAATAGAAATACACACATCAAATGAAGTCACTATTACATAAGTCCACCACGTGCCCATCAAGTCGTAGCCCTGAAGAAAGAAAGAACCAATAGGGTCAGCTACTTATTTATTCAGAGTGTCGAGTTGAACAATCATCAGAAAACTAAACATACTGCTCAACCAACTAAATAACACATGATTCATTGACATGGTATAATTCTGACTATAATACAACAAGAGCACTATAGATACTACATACTTAGAACTCAAATTATAATTGAGAATGATCCAACCTGATGCAAACAACTAATTCTGTTTGTTGATATTACTAAAGGAAATGTCTAAAACAATATGCAACAAACAAGCTTTGATTTACAGGTCCAAATAGAGGACAATGGGATTAGGGTGCTGATCACACAAGTAAATGGCTAGACAAAAACCTTCCCTTGGTAAATCATATGAGAGATCAGCCAACAACGTCAATGAACCCAAACCCTTGGTAAATCATGAGAACCAAATGCAGATAGAAATGGCTAAAGAACTACAACACCTGACCCCTGCTCTCATGTTTTAACAATGAAGTGCAACCAGATGCCTAAATTAAGAGGGAAGTGCAATCAGATGCCTAAATTAAGAGGGCATCCCCACAAATAAATTATTGCTTGCCACCAAACTAAGACACCACCACCGGCGACCAAGTCGCGTACATATACTCTGTAGATGAGATGTTGACACTGAACCAAGACACCGCCGCCGGCGACCAAGTCGCATACATATGCATCAGTGTTATGCAGCAGTGCACCAACAACCGGCATGTCCGTCTGCTACTTTGTTGACTGCAACAAGGTGGATCAACAGCCTGGCTGTTCAGTTATGGAAAAGAGCATGCAAGCATCAGTATTTCTACAGTGTAAATTGTGGTTGACAATGTAATAAGTTTAACAATACACTTACTGTTGAATTATAATTGTAATATACACTACATTTGAAGTGTAATTAACAATAGATGCACTAACAGAAGGAAGCAAGCCTAATTAATAGTACTTTACAGTAGATAAACATTTGTTGATGCTAAAAAAGACAAAGGCTTATACCATGACATGCCCAGCAAGCCTAATTAATAGTGTCAAACTATAGCTATAAATAGCACATTAGTAGCAGCATAATACTAATCGGAAACCTTAATTGAAGTCCATGTATTACTGTCCCTAACAACAACTACTTAGCAATACTATATATGACCTGATGTAAATGGAACGGGAACGTGCAGGCTCGCATAATGGAGGATAGATCGTATGTGTAGTCTTGGCTTGACCTTCTTGAGATTGTTTGTTCAACTGTTGGAGCTACTAGTTAGACTGAACTTATGAGAGCCAGCCATATCATATTTTGCACCAAAAATTAAGAAACATGTCCACTAAAAGCCATGGGTCAGCTATACCTGTCCAAGAATTGTCCAAGCCTTGGCATATGGTACAAGATGCTCATGAATAAACTCTTCATCCTTAACTATGTTATCTGCCCTGAAATGCTTCAGATACTCCACCTGCTCTGCTACAGATTTTATTTGAGAAAGAGATGATGTTGTCAATGGTGTTGACAGTCCTATTCCTCGCTAGAAAGTAAAAAAGAATGTCAGCAAAGGAAGAGCAAGATGGGTGCAAAAACGAAGAGTACAGAGCATTTGCTGAAGAAGTTGGAATGTACCTGATCGAGCAATAACACACGGTATTCTTCGCATGCCTTCTTCACCAACCACTCGCTTCGATGGGGCCAGGACTTTCATATCCAGGCCCCCATTGTAGGTACACCAGATAAGGCAAATGGACCAATTCTTTCCCACCTGTAATGATACACTTAAACAGTCATGTGGATGCAGGACATAAAAGAACAGTACAATAGTAACTTAAGCATGCTCCCTAAACATGAAATTAGCACGCAGTATTCCAAGCCTATGATGTTGGATGCATTACATTAACTTAATTTTAGTTCTTCCACGCATGGGCATTGTATCCATACACTTGGCCCAGTGTCTCTACAGTTACACCCGCGGCGCCTTATCGAGGATTCAGTAAACCAAGCTGGAATTGTGCGTTTTAGCATGATAGTGTCAGCGGACAATGTAAAAGGTTCTCCTTCTTACTTCCTAAGCTATATACCACAGATTCCTGGTCTCTAGGCAAATCCTAGGATGTATTCATCCTATAAAAGAGGATTTGAAAAAAAAGGGGGAGCGATCAACGAGTGCGCATGATTCTACTCAAAACCTGCCCATCAACCCTGCAACGGATGTGCGGGGCCATCTTATCCCCTAACCCCATGACCATGAGTGGAGAGGGGGTAGCCGGGATGCAAGGGGGGAGCAAGCGGGATGTACCTGTGATGACCTCGCGGGTGAACACGGTGATGTGTGGCGCGGAGGGGGAGCCGGCGAAGGAGTGGTCGAGTGGGACGGCGAAGCGGTGGCCGCGAAGCCTGAGGTCCGGCATCGCGTACCACGGCCCGGCCTGTCGGCCTGCGGCACGGCGCCACGTTCACCAGCTTCGGGTGCCTGCTCGGCAGCACGCACTCCTCCTCCTCTTCCCCCGATGAAGACCCCATGGCTTCCATGCTCTAGTCTCGTGCGCGCGGTCCGGCCAGCTCGACGAAGCACCGTGCATCGAAGCACGCATGCACGCGCCGGCGAGCAAGCCAGCCGCGATGCTGTTCTTGCTAGGCGGCGGCGCCTCTCTCTCCATTGCGTGAGGAGAGGAGATTGCCTGGTCTGGGGGAGAAGGGGGCGGGGCGGCAGCGGATGGATGGATCTTAGGTTGGGGAGATGAGGAGGTCGGCGACGGCAGGGATGGGGGAGGCCGATTGCGGGGTTGGAGATGGATCTAAGGTTGGGGCAGAGGGGGAGGTCTGGGTCAGCGAGAGGGGGATCTGGGAGGAGGTGGCGACAGCGAGGAGCCGAGGGAGGTGGAGTGCGGGTGCGGGTTACGGTTTGGGCTGTGGTTTTCCCTTTTCTTTTGTTTCCTCTTTTCTTTTTTTCTATAGATAGATGGCTGGATGGAGAGGTTGAGATTTGGATGGATGGATGGGCGCCATGTCATCAATCCGTGTGACAACTAAACCCATCAATGAGAATAGAGCACATATAATTGTGTTTTTCCTTTTGTTTTTTTCCTACTTTTTCACATGAAAAATTCAAAAAGAAATGATCTCTTATTGTGAACAAGGGTGCATCTTGAAATGGCAAACAAAGTTGGCTAAGAAAGTTTTCATTTTCTTTTGATGAAAAAATCATTTTCTATTTTTTTCGAGTGCCTAAAATGAGCTTTTTTGTGAAGGACCTACCATATATTTGTTGCAAAATTGTACCAAATCATCTTTCTAAAATATTAGGTCATATTTAATGCACAATTTATCAAATGGTTGGGTGTCAAATTTTTTGATCCACCTCCCGTGAAAAAGACAAATTTCCGTCGATTCAGCACGAAGCGGGTCAAATTTGAACTACAATTGCCTTATAGTTTGCTCTTTATTTTTTCCAAAAATCATTTCTAGGTATATAAGTATCTATTTAATCAAAGAAACACCAAAAGTTTTCCAAGATTCAACCACTAGCGAGGAACGGTCATGCCCGCCGTTTTGGCCGCATTTTGCAATTGGCATGAAAAAATAAAAAAAATTGGAAAACCTTCACGCTGCGTTATTATGTGTGGACAAGTTACCAATAAAAATAATAAACTTGTAATACGGTAATTATTTCAAAAAAAGTGTTCACAAAATGAGCTATCATGTGTGAAGATCAATGGCTTTCAAGCCAAATGATCAATCTTATAGTAGCATTCATGATATGGTTTGTTCAACTGACCTCATATTGAGCACAAGGGGGCATCTTCAAGTGGAAAACAATGTTTCCTCAGGAAGTTTTCATTTTCATTGGCTGAAAATTTCATTTTCCATTTTTCGAGTGCCTAGAATGAGTTTTTTTCATGAAGGGCCTACCATATATTTGTTGCAAAATTGTACCAAATTAATTTTCCAAAATACCAGAACATATTTAATGCACAAATTGACCAAATGGTTGGGCGTCAAAAGTTTCGATCCACCTCTCATGGAAAAGAAAAATTTCCGCCAATTCAGTTGGAAGTGCGTCAAATTTGAACTGCACCTACCTCGTAGTTTGCTCTTTATTTTTTCAAAAATCATTTCTAGGTACATAAATATCTATTTAATCAGAGAAACACCAAAAGTTTTCCAAGATTCAAACACTAGCTAGGAACGGTCATGCCCGCCGTTTTGACCGCATTTTGAAATGGGCATGAAAAATTCAAAAAATCAAAAAATAGAAAACCTTCGCACTGTTTCATTATATGTGGCCAAGTTGCCAGGAAAAATAGTAAATTTGTAATACGGTAATTATTGTTAAAAGGTGTTCTTAGAAATGAGATATCATGTGTGAAAATGCATGGCTTACAAGCCAAATGATCAATCTTATGGCCACATTCATGGCATAGTTTGTTCAAATGATCTAATATTGCACACAAGGGTGTATCTTGGAATGGCAAAGAATGTTGCCTAAGGAAGTTTTCATTTTCTTTGGACGAAAAATTCATTTTCCATTTTTCAAGTGCACAAAATGAGTTTTTTTGTGAAGGACCTACCATATATTTATTTGAAAATTGGACCAAATAATTTTTCTAAAATATTAGGCCATATTTAATACACAATTGACCAAACAGTTGGGTGTCAAAAGTTTTGGTCCACCTCTCGTGAAAAAGACAAATTTTCGCCGATTTAGTTGGAAGCGGGTCAAATTTGAACTGCAGTTGCCTTATAGTTTGCTCTTTATTTTTCCAAAAATTATTTGTAGGTACATAAATATCTATTTAATCAGAGAAACGGCAAAAAAAATTCCAAGATTCAACCACTAGCTAGGAACGGTCATGCCCGTCGTTTTGACCGCATTTTGAAATAGACATGAAAAAATCAAATAGATCAAAAAATTGGAAAACCTTCGCATTGTGTCATTATATGTGTCCAAGTTACTAGGAAAAATAATGAACTTGTAATACGGTAATTATTTTTAAAAAGTGTTCTCAGAAATAAGCTATCATGTGTGAAGATGCATGACTTTCAAGCCAAATCACTACAGGAATCAGCTACTTTGCCGTCTGCCACGGCGGGCGGCAAAGGCATGAATGGCGGACGGCAAAGGTCTTTGCCGTCCGCCGCGGACGGCAAACGTGGATGGCAAAGTAAGGTCCGGCAAACAGCTACTTTGCCGTCTGCTTTATGCGGCTGACGGCAAAGGGTCCTTTGCCATCAGCAGCAGACGACAAAGAAAGCAGACGACAAAAATTGCGCTGTTAGTCCGTTAGGTGGCTAATGGCATCCCTTTGCCGTCCGCCGCTGACGGCAAAATATGTCCCGCCTTTGCCGTCCGCCGTATGATGTCAGCTAGATGTCACTACTCTTTGCCGTCAGCCACTGTAGGCAAACTGGCCAAATGGGTCAGCTCCCAGGAAGCACAGTTGGCTGCCACGTGTCTTGTTTGCCATCCGCGGCTGACGGCAAAGAGGTTGTTGCCGTCGGTGGCAGACGGCAAAGAGCTTGTATATTGGCTCTTTTTTTTATTTTTTCTGAATCCAACAATTTTCACAGCAAATATATATGACATATATAGATATATTTCACAGGGCTATTTAACAGCAAACATATCATATATCCAGCACATAATTAAGTTTCATCCATTCGTACATAAGCAAGTTCCATCCATACACATTGTTCCATCCATATACATATTACAATGCAAAGTTTGATCAAGATAGCAAGTTCCATCATAGCAAGCTAGATACAATGCAAAGTTTCATCAAAGAAAAAACAAGCACTCCATCATAGCAAGCTAGCTTTCATGAAGTGAATGAAATTTGCAAAATGGCAAATAAGAAAGTTAGAAATAGGTGACTAGAAGAAGAAGACTAGAACAAGAAATATATGTCATTTATGAGCTAACTTAGGTGAAATGGATCATATATGAGCTAACTAAGTTGAAATGGGTCGTTTATGAGCTAACTAAGGTGAAATGGATCATCTATGAGCTAACTTAGTTGAAATGGGTCGTTTATGAACTAACTAAGGTGAAATGGATCGTTTTTGAGCTAACTAAGTTGAAATGGATCGTTTTTGAGCTAACTTAGGTGAAATGGATCATATATGAGCTAAGTTCAAATGGGTCGTTTATGAGCTAACTAAGGTGAAATGGATCATCTATGAGCTAACTTAGTGGAAATGGGTCATTTATGAGCTAACTAGGGTGAAATGGATCGTTTTTGAGCTAACTAAGTTGAAATGGATAGTTTTTGAGCTAACTTAGGTGAAATGGATCATTTATGATCTAACTTAGTTGAAATGGGTCGTTTATGAGCTAAGTAAGGTGAAATGGATCGTTTTTAGCTAACTAAGGTGAAATGGATCATTTTTGAGCTAACTAAGGTGAAATTGATCATTTAAGAGCTAATTTAGGTGAAATGGATCGTTTTTGAGCTAACTTCGGTGAAATGGATCGTTTTTGAGCTAACCTAGGTAAGATGGGTCATTTTGGAGCTAACCTAGGTAAGATGGGTCATTTTGGAGTTAACCTAGGTGAAATGGATCGTTTATGAGCTAATCTAGGTAAAATGAGTCATTTTAGAGCCAACTTGGGTAAAATGCATCATTTTAGAGCTAACCTAGGTAAGATGGGTCATTTTGGAGCTAACCTAGGTAAAATGGGTCATTTTAGAGCTAACGTAGGTAAAATGGATCATTTAGGAGCTAATCTAGTTAAAATAGGTCATTTTAGAGCTAACTTGGGTAAAATGGATCATTTAAGAGCTAAATTAGGTGAAATGGATCGTTTATCAGCTAACTAAGCTAATTATGCCATTTTTTTTACATAAGTAAGCTAAGTACATATCGTTTTAGTGCTAACATAGGTAAAATGGATGGTTTTGGAGGTTAGTAAGCTTATTAAGCCATTTTGGAGGAAAAGAAGCCAACTCTAAGTCATTATGGTAAGCATATAGGAGGAAATAAATCTAAGTCTAGGTCTTTATGCATTTGTTAAGCAAAACACTAGAGACACTTACCGTGATCATGGAGGTGTTGTAGTGGGGTGGCTCGTGCCGGTAGCTGGAGAAGGATTGTGCGATGCTTGTCTGGAGTTACGCTGCACCAAAGATCATTTCCAATGTCTCGTTAGCATGATGACACTCAAATGTTAAGACTAGCAAGTAATGTCCATTAAAATTAAACTCACCGTGGTCCCAGGAGCAATCACTGGCATTGGCGGAGCGGTCTGACCGGACTTCTCGCACATAGACTGCACATTTGGTTTTGATGACTCAATCATACTAGTTAGTAATGAGAAAAACACTACATGAATGTTTTAGCTAATGTGTAGAAAAAACTTACCACAAGGAGCTCGTACATGGCCCTTGCCTGCATGTCATTCCGTGCCCTCTCCTCCTCCAACATCTTTGTCGTCCTCTCCTCCAACTCCCGCTGCCTCTCCGCCGCCTCCACCAGAAGTTTCTCCGTTCTATCTCTCTCACTTTGTATAGCAGCCTGCAACACCACTCCTCGTTACCATTTGTAATCATTGATGGAAGCGCACACAATGTAATGGAGAAAGATAGCTGAGTACGTATAACTAACCTTGAAGGCGAGTTGGACTGGCCGTTCACGAGGCCTTATCTCAGGAGTGGAGCTCGACTGGCGTGCCTTGATCTCCGGGAGAGTGCTAGGACAATGGATAAGTCCATCTCCCATGGCTATGGAGCCATGGGACCTCCCGCCACCAGATATCTGTAACATCCCAAATTTTCAATTTGGAATGTTATACTTAGATCATCATTGCATATCATATTTTGTTGCATTGTTGGCTCGATCCTAGAAATTCTACGCAACTCAAGGACCCACGCAGAGAGTTGGGGATTTCGTTATTTTCATATTTGAGTTTTCTCAAATTTTGAAAATAGGATCATGTGATTTTATTTATTTTATCTTCAATTATTTCTACTACCAAAATTTCAGAGAGGGAATAAAATGACTTTCCCAAAATAAAGAAATAATGAAGATTTAATAAAAAATCAAATAAGATTTATTTTGGAGTTTTCACCTTTTTATTTGAATTTAGGAAATATGCGCGTTTTTCAAAATTGCATTTAGGCCCCAAATAAACTTTCTTCTTGTCCGGCTTGATTTTAGAAGCCGGGAAAAATTTATTTCGGGATTTTTGGAGTCCGTTTACTATTTCTTTTTATTTTTATTCTGCGCGGAATT
This sequence comes from Triticum dicoccoides, assembly GCF_002162155.2. Lineage (NCBI taxonomy): Eukaryota > Viridiplantae > Streptophyta > Magnoliopsida > Poales > Poaceae > Triticum > Triticum dicoccoides. The sequence goes on from NC_041385.1 coordinate 619,974,200, forward strand.
ATTTAAAAAAACGCGAACCGCCTTTGGGCCGTGCCCGAGCGGGACTCCGCCCGGGGGCGCCTTTACATAGCGCCGCCCCGAGCCCCCCAGGCCCATCAGCCACCCGCGCCCCGCCAGCCCAGCCGCCGCCGCCGCCGGCCCACCCGCCCGAAACCCTAACCCTAATCCGCCGCCGACGCCAGATCCGCCGCC
>NC_041385.1:619974550-619990001 GCF_002162155.2 Triticum dicoccoides
CGCCGCTGCCGCCGCATGCCATCGCCGGAGCCGCCGACGCCGACCCCACCGGACCCCGTCGCCGCCGCCGCCGACCCCGCCGCCGAGGTTCGCCGCCGCCTCGTTTTCTGTGCCACCGGTTTTTCTCAAAAAAAAACCGAACAATTTTCTTTGGTTTTTTTTCGGTTTTTTTATTAGATCGGTTTTTTTTCGGTTCAGTTAATTAGCGAGCGTTCGCTCGTTCATTCGTTTTAACGAACGTGTTTGTCAGATTAGGTTAGTTAATGAACGTTCATTCGTTAACCCGTTCGTCGTTTTTCTTTTTTTCGGATTTAATCCGCGATTTTTCTGATCGCGATTCCTGATCCGATTTTCGTTTTAGTATAACTTTTCGCTCGTTTATCGGAATCAGGCGATTCAAGCGCCTGGAGTTTCGTCTCGAAACCCTCTTTCCGAATAATCAACTTAAACAAGCTTTTTCTTCTATAAAATTTGACTTAGATCCAGATTAGTAAAACAAAGCTATTTTCTTTCGCCGTTTGATTTTCGTTGCTTTGTTTGATTTGATTCTTTTTGCAAACCGGAGTTCTTAAGTTGAACTTTCTGGTTAGATCTTTTATTCGAGTTTTACCTGTGCATTAGATGAGTACTTATTGTATACTTGTTTGTTTGTCAGCGATAGAATACCCGGAGTGCGCCGCCTGTTACTTCGAGTCTCTAGGTTTCGCGGATCATCAGCAAGGCAAGTAACACTTTGATCATACCTTTTCTCATACCTAGTTTTTATGCATTAGATCAATCCTCAAACATTGCATGATTAGGATCTAATTAAATTGTGGGTTATGGGAATTAGTTGAGGTAGTACCTATTACCTGTTTTATTTTCAAACCCCTGGGAGTTACTTCTATGTTTGCTTATTATGCCATGCTATGCTAGTAGACGTGGATTGGGTGAGTGAATTTCCATGACAGATGTGAGTTTGTTAATTAATGGTTTATTTAAGGTGGCAACTTAAACACACATCTGGGTGGATTGAGGCACCTGGTTTCCAGGACTTGCCTGTTTTTCTTCGGACCGCCACCCAGGCTCAAAGGGATCATGAGATTATTCAAACTAGAAACTTACGTGTGTAGCCACAAGCCATTATGGGCTCTGGCATAGTTGATTAAGTCGTTCAAACTCTTACGGGTGGACTAGCAGATGTAGGGGAAAGTAGGTGTACCGGTCTACCCCTTTATGTAAGGTGCTAGCACTTCCGAAAGGCTATGTCTCGGTTATCTGTTTCTCAAACATCATGTAGTGCGAGGAATCAAACGGAGGCGATCGAGTCTTGTGGGGAAAAGTGCGCAAACCTCTGCAGAGTGTATAAACTAATCATGGTTAGCCGTGTCCCCGGTTATGGACGTCTTGAGTATCTAGAACTTGGATATCATCTGAATCTCATCATGTTACTTTAATTAATATTGTTGGGTTTTAATGAGTACTTTTAATTGGGATTGAGAATGCTGTCAACCATTCTCAATGTTTAACAACCACCATGATAGTTAAATAAATTTATTCCTTTGCAGTAGGGAAAAATTGGCTTTATGCAAAACTATAACCATAGAGCTTTTCCACCAGCCAAATATGCACGTAGTATAGCTTAATCCATTGTTATTCTCTATGTGTTACATTGCCAGCATATTCCATGTGCTGACCCGTTTTCGGGCTGCAACGTTTCATGTTGCAGACTTTTCAGACGACGAGTAAGGTGCTTTTAGGTCGTGATTCTATACTCAGTGATGCCGTTGGAGTTGATGGACTCGCTTATCTTCCAAGTCTTCCGCTGTTATCGTATTTAGATGGCCTTAAGCCATATTTATTTCAATAAGTTCTCTCTTGAGACATTCGATGTAATAAGTGTGTGATTGCTACTCTGTTATAAATCCTCCAAGTACCATGTGGTGTCAGCATTACTGATCCAGGGATGACACTGAGCACAAAGATCAGACTGTTTGAGGTCTGGTCGCTACAAATATGGTATCAGAGCACACGCTGACTGTAGGACACGTCCACTAAGCTAAAGCCCTAGATCACTACTATTTCTTCTCATTTCTGACTCCTCATCTTTTCTATTCTTTAGGATGGCGGATGCAAGGATCATGTTCACACAACCAGATGAAAACTCACCTTTTGGATATCACTTGAAGGAAGTCACTAGATGCCTGAACATAGGAGTACCAAGCTTCACCGGGACTTTCGACGCCACTTTACCCGAAGAGGAGCGCTGGAGGATTCAAGTCTACATTCCAGGAAGGACATTTGCACCAGTCACGGAGCCAATAGAGTTTACCTTTGATGCACCAACATGGAGCCTAGGAAAGAGCATGGCAGCCCACATTGCCTTGGGACGAATTGGAGAAGTTTACCACAACGTTCTCAAGAATACTATCTACCAGATTTGTGGGCGCCGAGATGAGCATTGAGAGATGATCAACACCAGGAAGGACAGATCCATCGCAGCTTATATCCAGGAATTAAACCAACACATCCGACGCCAGGAGAATCAGATGTGCGCAGATATGGAGGACTGCAGAAGGCTATGACCAAGATCAAGGAGCTAGAAGAAGAACTCAAGTCTACACGTAAAGACTATATGGAAGAAATCGTTGCTCTAGTAAGACAGAACGGCGACCTTAAGGAGAAGATTGGAGTATTTATGGGAGGTTCAGCACCCAGAGGAGAAGAGGATTGTCGGTGTCAAAACCGGCGGATCTCGGGTAGGGGGTCCCGAATTGTGCGTCTAGGCGGATGGTAATAGGAGACAAGGGACACAATGTTTTACCCAGGTTCGGGCCCTCTCGATGGAGGTAAACCCTACTCCTGCTTGATTAATATTGATGATATGGGTAGTACAAGAGTGGATCTACCACGAGATCAAGGAGACTAAACCCTAGAAGCTAGCCTATGGTATGATTATTGTAATGGTTGTCCGTCCTACGGACTAAAACCCTCCGGTTTATATAGACACCGGAGAGGGCTAGGGTTACACAGAGTCGGTTACAATGGTAGGAGATCTACATATCCGTATTGCCAAGCTTGCCTTCCACGCCAAGGAAAGTCCCATCCGGACACGGGACGAAGTCTTCAATCTTGTATTTTCATAGTCTTGGAGTCCGGCCGATGATGATAGTCCGACTATCCGGACACCCCCTAGTCCAGGACTCCCTCAATAGCCCCTGAACCAGGCTTCAATGGCGACGAGTCCAGCGCGCATATTGTCTTCGGCATTGCAAGGCGGGTTCCTCCTCCGAATAACTCATAGAAGATTGTGAACACCAGGACAGTGTCCAGCTCTGCAAAATAAATTCCACATACCACCGTAGAGAGAATAATATGTACACAAGTTCAATCTGCTGACGTATTTTGTGGCGTGACGTCACACCACTACCAAGCCTTTACTAGAATCATTTTTATTATACCACCTCAGCGCGTTCAGCGAAGTGGTTTCCTTGGCACGTCTTGTCGAAGCAGAGATCGTGTTCCCCTTATTCTGGGATTCCCATCAATACGGACATGGGTAACCCAACCGCGCCCGTTGCCACACCTCCTCCATCGAAGGTGAGTTCCAAACGGTCACGGGGACGGCTCTTGGTATTCTCCCTCTTTATAATGAGACCAAGGCTCGTTTCTTTTCTTCAATCCTCAATCGAATCTGCCCCCCGCCCCGAGTTCCAACACCCAGAGCTCCAGATTCGAGCACCTCGGACCTTCAACAATGTCCGGCTCCGACCTACAGGGCCGGTGGGTGCCCTCCTCCGTCACGGAAGAGGACGTGCTAAAGCTGAGAGAAGCCAGGTACCTGACCTACGAGATTTCGCATAGGTTGCCTGCCAAAGGGCAAGTCATTCCTACTCCGAAGCCCGGCGAGAGCGTTGTGTTCGTGTCCCACCTCCGTCGGGGTCTAGGCTTCCCGATGGATCCTTTTGTGAGAGGGCTCATGTTTTATTACGGGCTGGAATTCCATGACTTGGCTCCGAAGTCCATCCTCCATATCTCATTGTTTATTGTCGTCTGCGAGGCCTTCCTCCGCACTACCCCTCACTTCGGTTTGTGGCTCAAAACCTTCAACGTGGAGCCGAAGATGATTGAGGGGCGTCAGGTAGAGTGCGGCGGGGCGGTCATAAGCAAGAGGGCCGATGCTCCATGGCCCGAGGGCTCTTTCCAGGAGGAGCTCGGCTTGTGGCAACAGGAGTGGTTCTATATTACCGCTCCCAGGGGTAGCAGGCAGAAGCCGCCGCCCATCTTTCGCTCGGGCCCTACACAACGGCTGATGTCATGGGTCAACCAAGGGCTCAACTGGGGGCCGTCAAAGGACGTACCCCTATTGCAGGGCCGGATTCGAGGCCTCCAAGAGAGGGAGATCAATCTAGTCGTAGTGATGCAGGTTATGCTGATTCGGCGTCTTCTGCCCTGCAAACGTCGCCCCCTCCGCCTGTGGGAATTCAATCCAGAGGGGCCACGTGCTCTCCAACACTTCATGGGTACGACACCCGCGGAGATGTATAAATTGTTCTTCGGATCACAAGAAGTGTGTCCGGAATTGACCGAGGATGCCGGCCTAAGCTGCAATCGCCCAGATGCTCAGGTAAGTAGCTCTGTGTCCGGACACACCGTTTGTTTGCGTATTCTTGAATTTGCCTTTTAACCAATCGTCCTTTGAATAGGAGTGGATAGCGCAAGCGAAACTGATACGGTGTCCGGCCCCCCTCCCGGAGACCACGCCGGATCCCGTGTTGGTCAGGATGCTGGAGGTTGCGCCTTCAGAGGAAGGCGAAGGGGAAAACAGAGAAACTACTGCCTCTACCAAGGAGGCTTTCGAGAAAGGGGGGATCGAGAATCCCTCCTTCCAGGGGGAGAAGAGGACCGTCTCCAGAGACCCGGAGGCCAAGGCCTCAAAGCGGGGGAAGAGATCTTCACCGGAGGGTCCTGTGCCTGGGGAAGCCCCAGCCGCACTATCTCCCCTAAGGAATCAGCCCTCCAGCGAGCCGTAAGTAGAAAAAGGGGAGTTTTGTAATAAGGGACATCCCTATTTTGCTTCTGAGGATAACCGAAGTTTTTACCATGTAGTTCAGATCTCCGTCCTTCTCAGCTGAGCTCGTCTTCGGGGGACCTTCGTCCGGAGATGATGGAGAGCGAGACGCCTCCATCTGCTGCACCGTCAGGTGGGGCGGACCACCCTGAGGTGACGTCACGGAGGGTATCCCCGAGTCCGGCAGGGCCGGAGAGTTCGGCACCAACTGGTGTACGGCCGGGGGAGCTGAAGGGTCTGCTTGAGAGGGCGTCTATCTCAGAAGATCACCGTACATTGATGAGTACGGCGATTGAAAGAATTTCATCCGCCGAGGGCGGGTTGCATGATGTCGTCAGAAGTTTGCTGGCGGGGTTTGAAGTACGTAAAAATGACATACCTTTTGACAGTTTGACACATAAAGTGCGCCCTGTATAGATAGTAGCCCCTGAGACTCGGTATGCTGTCGAAAGCGACAACGTGCCGAGGATCATAATCTCAGGTATTAATTCTCGCCTTTCCTATGCAGGTGGCGGATAGTCCGGTGGCCAGCCGGACTGATGGAGTTGCCGAACTAAAGCGGCAACTCGACGTTGCGGATGCGGACATCGCGCTGGTCAATAAACGACTTGACGAGTCACAAGGTAGGTTGTTTCTCCGTGGTCACCTAGTAAGGGAGCTGATGCTCACTCCTTACAACATGTATTCTTAATGCAGATGGTGCCGCCGCTGTGGAGGACCTTCGAGCAGAGCTTGCTCGAGCCAAGGAGCAGGCCAGAAGGAGTGATGCGGCTGCCTCGAAGGCGGCCGAAGAGCTAGAAGCCAAAAGGGCTGCTCACTGCCGAAGCAGGGAGGAGATGGCCGAAATGGCCGTGAAATTGAAAGATGTTACCGACTGCTATGAGGTTCTTGAAAAAGAACGTCGAGCGGAGCAAGAAGACCTGAAGAAGGCCACCGCCGAAGCCAAGGATGCCCGTTCTGCCATGAGGGCTATAAAGGAGGAGCTGCGCCAGGCCGGAGATATTGTGGCTGGCAAGCCCTTTCTGCTGCGCAGGAAGTTCACTGATCCGAAGGATGCTCAGCTTGGCCAGCTGTGGGGTCTGGAGGATCCTTATATGGATTTAGCAGCGAGTGAGGCAGATGCTGTTGTGCACTTCCGAAGTCAAAAGGATCACGATATGGAAGAGCTTTTTTGGTCTCAATTCCACAGTCCGGAGCGTTCACTTCCGCTGACCGATCGGTTGGCTGAGTGGGCTGAGCTGAATAGATTGTCTGGACTTGCCATGACAGATGTAGTGGCTCATATGTGGCCGGATAGGCCCAAGCCGAAGAGTTATTTTGGCTCATTGCAGCAATTCCTTGGGGCGGTGCCGCATATCAAGGCGAAGAAGCGGTCGGCCTGCATAGAGGGTGCACGGATGGCCCTCGCCTGTGTGAAGACATACTAGACGGAGATGGATGCCACCGATGTTGCAACCCGGGGTTCGGATGAGAGCCGGTTACCCGCTGAGCACTATTTTGGGGAAGTTCTGTGGGGTGCTCGTGTAATAGAGTCGCAGTGCTCAAAAAATGTCATGTTCAAATGATCTTTATGATATGTAAAACGATATTCATAATATAAGTGCTTTTTATACTTGTGCGTTCAAGTATTGAAATATCTCCTGTGCGGCCGTTAATGTATACTTTGTGTATAACCTGAAAGATGGCAGTCTTCGGCTTCAGCCCCCACGCACATGGTGCGGGGGTGTTTGCAAAATAGCGCATTTTCACACTTAATCCAACGTCTTGGTCCTGTGAAGGAGGTGGTAGCGTAGCAAATGAGGCAACCGGACTATGATGCTTTATCACTTTCACTTAGCCATAGGAGTTCGAAGGTGTTAGGGGCACCGCGCTCTCCGAATTCGGGGCGCGTATGTGCCTGACCGGGAAACGGTCCTTTGTCAAAGCGGAGGAATTCTAAACATTCCGGTAGTCGATCGGGTGGTTGACTAGTCTCTCGCTATATCATGATAGTCAGTTTTCGGCTTTCTCTACTGAGGTGCTCGCCCGACCAAACCGGGGCACAATCGCAGTAGTTCTCCTGGTGCCGTGTTAGCCGATGATACGGAACGTAAGGCAGCAAAACACAGGAGCCGGGCAAACCCAACATTTGACCAAAGACATGATTCGGAGCTGATGCATATAAGGCCTAACTCGAGACGCCGAACACTCCCTAAGGTATTCGGTCTTTATGATAGCGGGCAGAACAATGCCCTAAGCCCCTAGTGTCCAGGTACAGGCGAAAATTTCTGATGCGGACGATGCCAAAACGCCAGCCTCCTCGTCGGTTATGGTGAAAAACCGGGGGATGTGAATCAACAAGAGACAGTAAGAAAGGTTTATGCAGGGTCTTAATCTGAAAAGAATCCTTGCCACGGGTCTCTGCTGCACGTCTGCGCCTGTGTCTCCGTTGTGCCGTATCCTGAACGGGTGTACACGCTGTTCATCTGTAAAAGAGAGGAACTTAGCTTGAAAAGAAATCGTGCAAAAAATGTATTTAAAACGGAGTATGAATAAATGAATAAAGTTGAGTTTTTATTGGCTCTTAGCGTTCATACGCACAGCCCCTTGTGAAGGGGTGTGCGGCTAGGAAGCCCTTGGTTTATTTGTGCCGGACTTGCCTAGCCGTGTCCGGGGTCTTGAGCGACCTTGTGAGGAGATGATGCCGCGTGGACCGGGCATTTTTAGTGTAAGGGACGCGTAGTGTGGTATTGCGTTAAAGCGGGCGCAAGCTTCACGTCCCAATAGTGCTTGATGGCTACTTTGAAATGGGGCGACATGGAAGAGTAGCCTTTCGCGACGGAAGTTGTTGGGTGGATCGAACACAACTTCTAGTAGTAAGGAGCCCATGGACTTGGCGTAAGGCCCTGGCGTCACTCCTTTCAAGGAAGTGCGGCTAGGGCGAATTTTAGTAGGGTCTATCCCCATCTTGCGGATTGTGTCCGGGTATAGCAGGTTTAAATCACTGCCGCCATCCATTAGGACTTGTGTGAATTTTAGTCTGTCGATTATAGGATCCAATATCAGAGCAGTCCATCTTGCGTTTCGAATACTTCTGGAGTAATCCAGGTGGCCGAAAGTAATTGGTTTTGACATCCAATCTCGGGATTCCGCTAGGGTGGACCGTGCGACGCGTACTTTAGCGGGTGCCGCACTATTGTTCCGTATTATCACATGAAGTGAGTTTACTGTTTTGACTTCTTGTGGGAAAGTCTTTTGTTTTCCAGCGCTCTGCTGGCGGGGTTCGTCATCATCCTCGCTTGGCGTGTCGAGCCCCTTGTGTTCGGCGTTGAGTCGGCCGGACTGTTTGAAGACCCAACAATCTCGGTGGGTATGGTTTGGAGGCTTCCCGGGGGTACTGTGGATTTGACATATCCGATCCAAAATTTTGTTTAGGTTGGATAGCTCGTCACTGTTGTCCTTAAGAGGCAGTGTTTTGTTGTTCGGTCGCGAGCTTTTGAATCCGGCGTTGACCGCCGTGTTCTTTGGGCCATTTTCTTTATTTCGGCGCTGATCCTTTCTATGTCGTGATTTTCCATTTCCATCTCTGATCTTGGATGTACTCGGGTCGCTGGTGCTGCATCTTGCTAGCCAGCTATCTTCCCCCGTGCAAAAGCGGGTCATGAGGCTTCTTAGCGCGGCCATTGTTCTTGGCTTTCCCTGGCCGAGGTGTCTAGCAAGCCATTCGTCTCGGACATTATGTTTAAAAGCTGCTAAGGCTTCGGCGTCCGGACAGTCGACTATTTGGTTCTTTTTGGTGGGGAACCTGTTCCAGAATTTGCGCGCTGACTCTTCGGGCTGTTGGGTTATGTGACTTAAATCGTCTGCATCCGGAGGGTGGACATAAGTCCCCTGAATATTTGTTCTAAACGCGTCCTCGAGCTCTTCCCAACTTCCAATGGTATATTCTGGGAGGCTTTTGAGCCAATGCCGAGCTGGCCCTTTGAGCTTGAGGGGTAGATATTTTATGGCGTGAGATCGTCTCCTCTAGCCATATGTATGTGTAGGATGTAATCCTCAATCCAGACTCCCGGGTCTGTTGTTCTGTCGTATGCCTCTATGTTTGCGGGCTTGAATCCTGCTGGAAATTCATGATCCAGCACCTCATCAGTGAAACATAGTGGGTGTGCGGCGCCCCTGTATTTAGGTGTGCCATTATCTTCGAACACTCGGCATGTTGTGTTGCTTCCTGGGGCCCTCTTCTTTGGCCCGTAAATGGACCTGACCGGGCCATCCTTTTTGCGAGGATCTTTATGTGTGTCATGTGCCGGCTTGTGTGCGGCGCCGCTTGCCGCTCTTGGCCTGTCCTCTGGTCGTCTATCCGGCCAGGCGGCCTCTTTGCTTTTTGATTGTGGGGGCTCTACGGCTTCCTCGTCGAATTCGGGCAGCAGCTTGCGCTTCGGGTAGCTCTTTGCTTGGTGGCTATTGCCGTATTTGTCCACGGTCTTGAGTACTTTGCTCCACCTCATTCTGAGTATGTCTTCCGCTTTTTTGAGCTTCCGTTTCTGCTTTTTCAAACTTCTTGCAGTGGCGACAAGCCTTTTGTGAAGGTTCTTATGCTCCGGTGGTGTGTCCGGCGTGGGATCGTCTGGACTGTTGTTTTCCCCAAGGATGGGTTGATTGTCCGACTCATCCTGTTCGGATGGTTGCTTGGTTGCATGTTCGTCGTCCACTGGTTTGCCCTGCTCTACGGCTGGGTCATTATGGGTGCTATTGTTAATGAAGCGGGACTTGGGGCGGTGCTTGCGTCGCCGTTTTGGTTGTTTTTCGGGGGAATTATCCTTCGCCGCGTCCTGTTGTTCCTCGTTATCGCTCCCTTTTGGGGTGTCCACCATATATATATATCATGAGTTGAGGTGGCTTTCCAGTGCCCGGTAGGCACTGGTTCTTGGTCGTCTCCGGCATCGTCATTCATTTTGTCGATGTCTTCGGAGTCGTAGTCTAGCATGTCGGTTAGATCGTCGACAGTGGCTACAAAGTGGGTGGTGGGTGGGCTTTGAATTTCTTCGTCGTCCGCATCCCAACCGTCCTGGCCGCAGTCCGGCCAGGGCTCTCCTGATAACGGGAGATACTTTAGCGAATTCAGGATGTCGCCAAAGGGTGAGTGCTGAAAGATGTCCGCGGCGGTGAACTCCATGATCGGCGCCCAATCGGATTCGATTGGTAGGGGCGTAGGAGGTTCGGAGTCCGGCAAGGAGTCCGGCACCTCGGAGTCACGAGCTTTACAAGGGACAAGGTCAGTATTCGGCTCCATCGCCATAGAGATTGCAGCCCCCGAGGCGGTGTCTAGCCACCCGTCCTCGATCTGCGCGGTCGGCTCCGAACCAAGGGTCGGAGCGGACTCATGTGCGGCCTCCAGGGCACTGTCCGACAGCAGAGCTACATCATGCCCTTCGTGACAGTGCGGCGCGCTCGGCTGTGGCTCGAATCCGTCGAAGATCAAGTCTCTGCGGACGTCAGCCATGAAGTTTAGACTTCCAAATCTGACCTGACGGCCAGGGGCATAACTTTCGATCTGCTCCAGATGGCCAAGCGAATTGGCCCGCAGTGCAAAGCCGCCGAACACGAAGATCTGTCCGGGGAGAAAAGTCTCACCCTGGACTGCGTCGTTATTGATGATCGAAGGAGCCATCAAGCCTATTAGTGACGACACAGCGGAACTCTCAATGAAAGCACCAATGTCGGTGTCAAAACCGGCGGATCTCGGGTAGGGGGTCCCGAACTGTGCGTCTAGGCGGATGGTAACAGGAGACAAGGGACACAATGTTTTTACCCAGGTTCGGGCCCTCTCGATGGAGGTAAAACCCTACTCCTGCTTGATTAATATTGATGATATGGGTAGTACAAGAGTGGATCTACCACGAGATCAAGGAGGCTAAACCATAGAAGCTAGCATATGGTATGATTATTGTAATGGTTGTCCGTCCTACAGACTAAAACCCTCCGGTTTATATAGACACCGGAGAGGGCTAGGGTTACACAGAGTCGGTTACAATGGTAGGAGATCTACATATCCGTATTGCCAAACTTGCCTTCCACGCCAAGGAAAGTCCCATCCGGACACGGGACAAAGTCTTCAATCTTGTATCTTCATAGTCTTGGAGTCCGGCTGATGATGATAGTCCGACTATCCGGACACCCCCTAGTCCAGGACTCCCTCAAGGATGAACCTACTTGTCCAGATAATTATATCATCATCGACGACACCGACTCGGATCCCGACGACAGTGATGATGACTATATTGATGAAGCTGGAGCAGATATTATGGAATCTTCATCGGAGCAGTTTTTCTAGTTGACCACCATAACAGTAGTAGAATTTTTCCACCATTTAATTAGTTTTAGTCCAATCACTTTTGTAACGATAGTTAGACCGTTGTATGCCCTTGCTTGAATTGATTAGAGTGATATTGTGTGTTTTTGTCTCATGTGCATATGGGTAGTGTTATCTCACTAGACCTCATTCTATTCTTAACTCTCCTCTCCTCTTTAAACCCTCAGATGCCTCCGAGACGCGACCCTGAATTTGTTTTCCCGCCAGAGATCACTCAGTTGATTCAGCAACAGAATACCTTGATTCAAACATTGGTACACAACCAAGGCAACAACAACAACAACCCACCACCACCACCACCTGTTGACCATCTGGCACGTTTCTTAAGGCTGAATCCGCCGGTGTTTTCCAGTAGCACCGAGCCGATAGTAGCAAATGATTGGCTCCGTAAGATAGGGAGGGAGTTGACCACTGCAGGATGTACAGATGGGGAAAAGGTGAAGTTGGCCGCACATCAGCTTGACGGACCCGCAGCAACATGGTGGGAGAATTTTACAGCCACTAACCCTGTAGACACTGTCACATGGAATCAGTTTCAGCAAGCTTTCCGTACTGCCCATGTTTCGGCAGGAGCTATGGCCATGAAGAAGCGTGAGTTTTGCAACATACGCCAAGGAGGACGGACAGTTGGCCAGTATTTGGATGATTTCAGTAAGCTAGCACGTTATGCCCCATATGATGTTGCTACGGATGCAGATAAGCAGGAGAAGTTTCTAGAAGGACTGAATGATGAGCTGAGCATGCAGTTGATGGTAGCCACTTTCAATAACTACCAGGAGTTAGTAGATCGTGCTCTTATGATTGAGGGGAAGCAGCAGCAGATTGACAATCGTAAGAGGAAGTATGGACAGGGGAAGTACAATTCTGGAGCTCAGCAGAAACTACGCTTTACCCCAAAGTCAGGAGGGCAATTTCAGCATACTCACGAAGGAGGTAGCTCGCACAATCATAATGGCACAAAGAATGGAAACGGAAATGGAGTAAGCAATGGACAAAGCCGCACCAACCCGTCAACACCATCCAAGGTAGACCTGAGCCATATCACTTGTTATAAGTGTCGTAAGACTGGGCATTATGCAAATGATTGCCCAGAAGCCCAAAATGGAAATGGCAATGGAAGCTCAGGAAAGAAGCCGAACCCTTCCAACAGAGGACAAGTGAACCACGCTACCGTGGAGGAGGTTGAAGCCCAGCCAGACGCAGTAATAGGTAAGTTTTTGGTTAAGGCATTTACTGCAGTTGTTCTTTTTGATACTGGTGCATCGCATTCATACATATCAAGGGGATTTGTGGATAAGTTTAGCCTGCCCACTAAGACTCTTAAGACACCCATGCTAGTAAGTTCACCGGGAGCTGAGTTTATGGTCAGTCAAGGATGTTTTCAGGTGCCATTAAGTATAGGAAGGCATGTTTTCCCAACGGATTTAATTATACTGGAATCCCAAGGTTTGGATGTAATTCTTGGTATGGATTGGCTGTCGATGTATGGAGGAAACATTGATTGCGCCAGTAAGACAATTTTGCTTACGACACCAGAAGGAAGAAGAATCAAGTATGTATCATGGCATGAGCCGAGAAGAGCACATGTAAATTCCTTATCAGGAGTTGTGCAGGAGGAAGTACCAGTGGTAAGGCATTTCCCCGATGTATTTCTAGAAGAGTTGCCAGGCATGCCACCGGATAGAGACATTGAGTTCCTAATTGAACTGCTGCCAGGCACTGGGCCGATATCCAAGAGACCGTATAGGATGCCAGCCCAAGATTTGGAGGAAATTAAGAAGCAGATTAAGGAGTTGCTGGACAAAGGCTTTATTCGCCCAAGTTCTTCGCCTTGGGGATCGCCAGTACTTCTAGTGGAGAAGAAGGATGGAACGTTAAGAATGGTTGTTGATTATCGCGGATTGAATGAAGTAACAATCCAGAACAAGTACCCACTACCAATGATCAATGATCTGTTTGATCGGTTGAAAGGAGCTAAGGTGTTTTCCAAGATCGATTTGCGATCAGGGTACCATCAGTTGAAGATTCGGGAGCAAGATATACCAAAGACGGCTTTTACCACCAGGTATGGGCTGTATGAGTATACCATTATGTCATTTGGTCTGACTAACGCCCCAGCCTATTTTATGAACATGATGAACAAGGTGTTTATGGAGTTTTTGGATAAGTTCGTCGTGGTGTTCATTGATGATATCTTGGTTTACTCGAAGAATGAAGAGGAACATAAGGAGCACTTGCGTTTGGTACTCGAGAAGCTCAGAGAACATCAGCTATAAAAAAAGTTTAGCAAGTGTGAGTTTTGGCTGAAGGAAGTTGGATTTCTCGGACATGTTATATCCGGAGAAGGTATAGCAGTAGACCCCACTAAAGTTGCCACTGTAACAAACTAGGAAGCACCAACAATAGTTGGAGAGATCCGGAGTTTCCTTGGACTCGCAGGATACTACCGGAGATTCATTGAAAAAGTTCTTGAAGATTGTGAAGCCTATGACAGAATTGTTGAAGAAGGATACCAAGTTCATTTGGACTGAGGAGTGTGAGGCTAGTTTCCAAGAGTTGAAGAAACGTTTGGTTACCTCACCCAGTATTAGTTCTGCCAGATCAGACCAAGGATTATGAAGTGTATTGCGACGCTTCACGTCGAGGACTTGGAGCAGTGCTTATGCAGGAGGGAAGAGTTGTTTCGTATGCTTCACGGCAGCTTAAGCCTCATGAGATGAATTATGCTACTCATGATTTGGAGTTAGCAGCTGTAGTGCACGCACTGAAAACTTGGAGACATTTCCTCATTGGAAATCATTGTGAGGTGTACATGGATCACAAGAGTTTGAAGTACATCTTCACGCAGAAGGAGTTAAATCTCAGGCAGAAGAGCTATGCAGATTCGAAACGCAAGGAGACAGAATATGAAGTCGGAGACAGAGTTTATCTTCGAGTATCTCCCCTTCGAGGAGTTAAGCGTTTTGGAGTAAAAGGAAAGTTAGCGCCATGTTTTGTGGGACCAAACAAAGTTTTGGAATGCATGGGAGAAGTAGCTTACAAGTTGGAATCACCCGAGGGATTGTCAGGAGTTCACGATGTGTTCCATGTTTCACAGTTGAAGAAGTGTCACACAGAGATGGCTGATATACCACTGAGAGATACAGTGCCACTGGAAGCGATTCAGTTGAAAGATGATTTGATCTATGAAGAGAAACCAGTTAAGATTCTGGAATATGCCAGCCGAGTTACCCGCAGTAAGGTTATCAAGTTTTGCAAAGTTCAGTGGAGCCACCACACCGAGGAAGAAGCCACCTGAGAGCGAGAGGAAGATCTGCTCAAGGCCCACCCTCACCTATTTGCTAGCCAACCCGAATCTCGAGGGCGAGATTCATCTTAAGAGGGGTAGGTTTGTAACATCCCAATTTTTCAATTTGGAATGTTATACTTAGATCATCATTGCATATCATATTTTGTTGCATTGTTGGCTCGATCCTAGAAATTCAACGCAACTCAAGGACCCACGGAGAGACTTGGGGATTTTGTTATTTTCATATTTGAGTTTTCTCAAATTTTGAAAATAGGATCATGTGATTTTATTTATTTTATCTTCAATCATTTCTACTACCAAAATTTCAGAGAGGGAATAAAATGACTTTCCCAAAATAAAGAAATAATGAAGATTTAATATAAAAAATCAAATAAGATTTATTTTGGAGTTTTCGCTTTTTATTTGAATTTAGGAAAAATGCGCGTTTTTCAGAATTGCATTTAGGCCCCAAATAAATTTTCATCTTGTCCGGCTTGATTTTAGAAGCCGGGGAAAATTTATTTCGGGATTTTTGGAGTCCGTTTAGTATTTCTTTTAATTTTTCTTCTGCGCAGAATTATTTAAAAAAAACGCGAACCGCCTTTGGGCCGTGCCCGAGCGGGACTCCGCCCGGGGGCGCCTTTACATAGCGCCGCCCCGAGGCCCCCAGGCCCGTCAGCCACCCGCGCCCCGCCAGCCCAGCCGCCGCCGCCGCCGACCCACCCGCCCGAAACCCTAACCCTAATCCGCCGTCGCCGCC
>NC_041385.1:619990711-620002285 GCF_002162155.2 Triticum dicoccoides
CCACCTGCCGTCGCCGGAGCCGCCGCCGACCCCGCCGGACCCCGCCGCCGCCGCCGCCGAGGTTCTCCGCCGCCTCATTTTCCGTGCAGCCGGTTTTTCTCAAAAAAAATCGAATGGTTTTCTTCGGGTTTTTTCGGTTTATTTTATTAGATCGGTTTTTTTTGGTTCGGTTAATTAGCGAGCGTTCGCTTGTTCGTTCGTTTTAACGAACGTGTTCGTCAGATTAGGTTAGTTAATGAACGTTCGTTCGTTAACCCGTTCGTCGTTTTTCTTTTTCTCGGATTTAATCCGCGATTTTCCTGATCGCGATTCCTGATCCGATTTTCGTTTTAGTATAACTTTTCGCTCATTTATCGGAATCAGGCGATTCAAGCGCCTGGAGTTTCGTCTCGAAACCCTCTTTCCGAATAATCAACTTAAACAAGATTTTGCTTCTGTAAAATTTGACTTAGATCCAGATTAGTAAAACAAAGCTGTTTTCTTTCGCCGTTTGATTTTCGTTGCTTTGTTTGATTTGATTCTTTTTGCAAACCGGAGTTCTTAAGTTGAACTTTCTGGTTAGATCTTTTATTCGAGTTTTACCTATGCATTAGATGAGTACTTATTGTATACTTGTTTGTTTGTCTGCGATAGAATACCCGGAGTGCGCCGCCTGTTACTTCGAGTCTCTATGTTTCGCGGATCATTTGCAAGGCAAGTAACACTTTGATCATACCTTTTCTCATACCCAGTTTTTATGCATTAGATCAATCCTCAAACATTGCATGATTAGGATCTAATTAAATTGTGGGTTATGGGAATTAGTTGAGGTAGTACTTATTACCTGTTTTATTTTCAAACCCCTGGGAGTTACTTCTACGTTTGCTTATTATGCCATGCTATGCTAGTAGACGTGGATTGGGTGAGTGAATTTCCATGACAGATGTGAGTTTGTTAATTAATGGTTTATTTAAGGGGCAACTTAAACACACATCTGGGTGGATTGAGGCACCTGGTTTCCAGGACTTGCCTGTTTTTCTTCGGACCGCCACCCAGGCTCAAAGGGATCATGAGATTATTCAAACTAGAAACTTACGTGTGCAACCACAAGCCATTATGGGCTCTGGCATAGTTGATTAAGTCGTGTGAACTCTTACGGGTGGACTAGCAGATGTAGGGAAAAGTAGGTGTACCGGTCTACCCTTTATGTAAGGTGCTAGCACTTCTGAAAGGCTATGTCTCGGTCATCCGTTTCTCAAACATCATGTAGTGCGAGGAATCAAACGGAGGCGATCGAGTCTTGTGGGGAGAAGTGCGCAAACCTCTGCAGAGTGTATAAACTAATCATGGTTAGCCGTGTCCCCGGTTATGGACGTCTTGAGTATCTAGAACTTGGATATCATGTGAATCTCATCATGTTACTTTAATTAATATTGTTGGGTTTTAATGAGTACTTTTAATTCGGATTGAGAATGCTGTCAACCATTCTCAATGTTTAACAACCACCATGATAGTTAAATAAATTTATTCCTTTGCAGTAGGGAAAAATTGGCTTTATGCAAAACTATAACCATAGAGCTTTTCCACCAGCCAAATATGCATGTAGTATAGCTTAATCCATTGTTATTCTCTATGTGTTACATTGCCAGCATATTCCATGTGCTGACCCGTTTTCGGGCTGCAACGTTTCATGTTGCAGACTTTTCAGATGACGAGTAAGGTGCTTTTAGGTCATGATTCTATACTTAGTGATGCCGTTGGAGTTGATGGACTCGCTTATCTTCCAAGTCTTCCGCTGTTATCGTATTTAGATGGCCTTAAGCCATATTTATTTCAATAAGTTCTCTCTTGAGACATTCGATGTAATAAGTGTGTGATTGCTACTCTGTTATAAATCCTCCAAGTACCGTGTGGTGTCAGCATTACTGATCCAGGGATGACACTGAGCACAAAGATCAGACTGTTTGAGGTCTGGTCGCTACAAAGATGGTATCAGAGCACACGCTGACTGTAGGACACGTCCACTAAGCTAAAGCCCTAGATCACTACTATTTCTTCTCATTTCTGACTCCTCATCTTCTCTATTCTTTAGGATGGCGGATGCAAGGATCAAGTTCACACAACCAGATGAAAACTCACCTTTTGGATATCACTTGAAGGAAGTCACTAGATACCTGAACATAGGAGTACCAAGCTTCACCGGGACTTTCAACGCCACTTTACCCGAAGAGGAGCGCTGGAGGATTCAAGTCTACATTCCAGGAAGGACATTTGCACCAGTCACGGAGCCAATAGAGTTTACCTTTGATGCACCAACATGGAGCCTAGGAAAGAGCATGGCAGCCCGCATTGCCATGGGACGAATTGGAGAAGTTTACCACAACATTCTCAAGAATACTATCTACCAGATTTGTGGGCGCCGAGATGAGCATTGGGAGATGATCAACACCAGGAAGGACAGATCCATAGCAGCTTATATCCAGGAATTAAACCAACACATCCGACGCCAGGAGAATCAGATGTGCGCAGATATGGAGGACGGCTATGACCAAGATCAAGGAGCTAGAAGAAGAACTCAAGGCTACACGTAAAGACTATATGGAAGAAATCGTCGCTCTAGTAAGACAGAACGGCGACCTTAAGGAGAAGATTGGAGTATTTATGGGAGGTTCAGCACCCAGAGGAGAATAGGATGAACCTACTTGTCTAGATAATTATATCATCATCGACGACACCGACTCGGATCCCGACGACAGTGATGATGACTATGTTGATGAAGCTGGAGCAGATATTATGGAATCTTCATCGGAGCAGTTTTTCTAGTTGACCACCATAACAGTAGTAGAATTTTTCCACCATTTAATTAGTTTTAGTCCAATCACTTTTGTAACGATAGTTAGACCGTTGTATGTCCTTGCTTGAATTGATTGGAGTGATATTGTGTGTTTTTGTCTCATGTGCATATGGGTAGTGTTATCTCACTAGACCTCATTCAATTCTTAACTCTCCTCTCCTCTTTAAACCCTCAGATGCCTCCGAGACGCGACCCTGAATTTGTTTTCCCGCGAGAGATCACTCAGTTGATTCAGCAACAGAATACCTTGATTCAAACATTGGTACAGAACCAAGGAAACAACAACAACCCACCACCACCACCACCTGTTGACCATCTGGCACGTTTCTTAAGGCTGAATCCGACGGTGTTTTCTAGTAGCACCAAGCCGATAGTAGCAGATGATTGGCTCCGTAAGATAGGGAGGGAGTTGACCACTGCAGGATGTACAGATGGGGAAAAGGTGAAGTTTGCCGCACATCAGCTTGACGGACCCGCAACAACATGGTGGGAGAATTTTACAGCCACTAACCCTGTAGACACTGTCACATGAAATCAGTTTCAGCAAGCTTTCCGTACTGCCCATGTTTCGGCAGGAGCTATGGCCATGAAGAAGCGTGAGTTTCGCAACTTACGCCAAGGAGGACGAACAGTTGGCCAGTATGTGGATGATTTCAGTAAGCTAGCACGTTATTGTTGGAAATATGCCCTAGAGGCAATAATAAAAGTATTATTATTATATTTCCTTGTTCATGATAATTGTCTTTTATTCATGCTATAACTGTATTATCCGGAAATTATAATACACGTGTGAATACATAGACCACAGTATGTCCCTAGTGAGCCTCTAGTTGACTAGCTCGTTGTGATCAACAGATAGTCATGGTTTCCTGGCTATGGACATTGGATGTCGTTGATAACGGGATCACATCATTAGGAGAATGATGTGATGGACAAGACCCAATCCTAAGCATAGCACAAAGATCGTGTAGTTCGTTTGCTAGAGCTTTGCCAATGTCAAGTATCTCTTCCTTTGACCATGAGATCGTGTAACTCCTGGAGACCGTAGGAGTGCTTTGGGTGTATCAAACGTCATAACGTAACTGGGTGACTATAAAGGTGCACTACAGGTATCTCCGAAAGTACCTATTGTTTTATGCGGATCGAGACTGGGATTTGTCACTCCGTGTAAACGGAGAGGTATCTCTGGGCCCACTTGGTAGGACATCATCATATGCGCAATGTGACCAAGGAGTTGATCACGGGATGATGTGTTACGGAACGAGTAAAGTGACTTGCCGGTAACGAGATTGAACAAGGTATTGGTATACCGACGATCGAATCTCGGGCAAGTAAAATACCGCTAGACAAAGGGGATTGTATACGGGATCGATTGAGTCCTTGACATCGTGGTTCATCCGATGAGATCATCGTGGAACATGTGGGAGCCAACATGGGTATCCAGATCCCGCTGTTGGTTATTGACCGGAGAACTTCTCGGTCATGTCTGCATGTCTCCCGAACCCGTAGGGTCTACACACTTAAGGTTCGATGACGTTATGGTTATAAAGGAAGCTTGTATGTGGTAACCGATTGTTGTTCGGAGTCCCGGATGAGATCCCGGACGTCACGAGGAGTTCCGGAATGGTCCGGAGGTAAAGATTTATATATAGGAAGTCCTGTTTCGGCCATCGGGACAAGTTTCGGGGTCATCGGTATTGTACCGGGACCACCGGAAGGGTCCCGGGGGCCCACCGGGTGGGGCCACCTGCCCCGGGGGGCCACATGGGCTGTAGGGGGTGCGCCTTGGCCTACATGGGCCAAGGGCACCAGCCCCAAGAGGCCCATGTGCCTGGGGAAACCCTAAAGGAAGAGTCCCAGCAGGGGAAGACACCTCCTAGGTGCCTTGGGGGGGAAGGACTCCTCCCCTGGCCGCCGCCCCCTTGGAGATTGGATCTCCTAGGGGCTGGCGCACCCCCCCTTGGGATCCCTATATATAGTGGGGTAGGAGGGCCTCCCAAATAGACCTTATGCCTTTGGTGCAGCCCCTCCCTCTCTCCCAAGTTCTTCTCCTCTCCCGTGGTGCTTGGCGAAGCCCTGCGGGATTGCCACGCTCCTCCACCACCACCACGCCGTTGTGCTGCTGTTGGATGGAGTCTTCCTCAACCTCTCCCTCTCTCCTTGCTGGATCAAGGCGTGGGAGACGTCACCGGGCTGTACGTGTGTTGAACGCGGAGGTGCCGTCCGTTCGGCACATGGTCATCGGTGATTTGAATCACGATGAGTACGACTCCATCAACCCCGTTCACTTGAACGCTTCCGCTTAGCGATCTACAAGGGTATGTAGATGCACTCTCTTTCTACTCGTAGCTGGTCTCTCCATAGATAGATCTTGGTGACGCGTAGGAAAATTTTGAATTTCTGCTACGTTCCCCAACAGTGGCATCATGAGCTAGGTCTATTGCGTAGATTCTTTGCACGAGTAGAACACAAAGTAGTTGTGGGCGTTGATGTTGTTCAATATGCTTACCGTTACTAGTCCAATCTTGTTTCGACGGTATTGTGGGATGAAGCGGCCCGGACCGACCTTACACGTACTCTTACGTGAGACAGGTTCCACCGATTGACATGCACTTGGTGCATAAGGTGGCTAGCGGGTGCCAGTCTCTCCCACTTTAGTCGGAACGGATTTGATGAAAAGGGTCCTTATGAAGGGTAAATAGCAATTGGCATATCACGTTGTGGTCTTGCGTAGGTAAGAACCGTTCTTGCTAGAAACCCATAGCAGCCACGTAAAACATGCAAACAACAATTAGAGGATGTCTAACTTGTTTTTGCAGGGTATGCTATGTGATGTGATATGGCCAAAAGGATGTGATGAATGATATATGTGATGTATGAGATTGATCATGTTCTTGTAATAGGACTCACGACTTGCATGTCGATGAGTATGACAACCGGCAGGAGCCATAGGAGTTGTCTTTATTTATTGTATGACCTGCGTGTCATTGAAGAACGCCATGTAAACTACTTTACTTTATTGCTAAACGCGTTAGTCATAGAAGTAGAAGTAGTCATTGGCGTGACAACTTCATGAAGACACGATGATGGAGATCATGATGATGGAGATCATGGTGTCATGCCGGTGACAAGATGATCATGGAGCCCCGAAGATGAAGATCAAAGGAGCTATATGATATTGGCCATATCATGTCACTACTCTATTTGATTGCATGTGATGTTTATCATGTTTATGCATCTTGTTTACTTAGGACGACGGTAGTAAATAAGATGATCCCTTACACAAATTTCAAGAAGTGTTCTCCCCTAACTGTGCACCGTTGCTACAGTTCGTCGCTTCTAAGCACCACGTGATGATCGGGTGTGATGGATTCTTACGTTCACATACAACGGGTGTAAGACAGTTTTACACAGCGAAAACACTTAGGGTTACTTGACGAGCCTAGCATGTGCAGACATGGCCTCGGAACACGGAGACCGAAAGGTCGAGCATGAGTCGTATGGTAGATACGATCAACATGAAGATGTTCACCGATGATGACTAGTCCGTCTCACGTGATGATCGGACACGGCCTAGTTGACTCGGATCATGTGATCACTTAGATGACCAGAGGGATGTCCATCTAAGTGGGAGTTCATAAGATGAACTTAATTATCCTGAACATAGTCAAAAGACCTTTTGCAAATTATGTCGTAGTTCACGCTATAGTTCTACTGTTTTAGTTATGTTCCTAGAGAAAATATAGTTGAAAGTTGACAGTAGCGATTATGCGGACACTAGAACGCTTATGTCCTTAATGCACTGCTTAGTGTGCTGAACCCCAAACGTCGTTTGTGGATGTTTCGAACATCGAACATACACGTTTTGATAACTACGTGATAGTTCAATTAAATGGTTTAAGTAGAGGCACCAAAGACGTTTTCGAAACGTCGCGGAACATATGAGATGTTTCGAGGGCTGAAATTGGGATTTCAGGCTCGTGCCCACGTCAAGAGGTATAAGACCTCCGACGATTTTCTTAGCCTGCAAACTAAGGGAGAAAAGCTCAATCGTTGAGCTTGTGCTCAGATTGTCTGAGCACAACAATCACTTGAATCGAGTGGGAGTTGATCCTCCAGATGAGATAGTGATGTTTCCCCAAAGTCATTGCCACCAAGCTGCTAGAGCTTCGTGATTAACTATAACATATCAGGGATAGATATGATGATCCTTGAAATATTCATGATGTTTGACACCGCGAAAGTAGAAATCAAGAAGGAGCATCAATTGTTGATGGTTGGTGAAACCGCTAGTTTCAAGAAGGGCAAGGGAACAAAGGGATACTTCATGAAACAGCAATTCAGCTGCTGCTCTAGTGAAGAAACCCAAGGTTGAACCCAAACCCGAGACTAAGTGCTTCTGTAATAAGGGGAACAACCACTGGAGCAGCATTACCCTAGATACTTGGTAGATGAGAAGGCTGGCAAGGTCGATAGAAGTATATTGGATATACATTATGTTAATGTGTACTTTACTAGTACTCCTAGTAGCACCAGGGTATTGGATACCGGTTCGGTTGCTAAGTGTTAGTAACTCGAAATAAAAGCTACGGAATAAACGGAGACTAGCTAAAGGTGAGCTGACGATATATGTTGGAAGTGTTTCCAAGGTTGATATGATCAAGCATCGCACGCTCCCTCTACCACCGAGATTGGTGTTTGCGTTGAGCATAGACATGATTGGATTATGTCTATCGCAATACGGTTATTCATTTAAGGAGAATAATGGTTACTCTATTTTTGAATAATACCTTCAATGGTCTTGCACCTAAGGGAATGGTTTATTGAATCTCGGTCGTAGTGATACACATTTTCATGCCAAAAGATATAAGATAGTAATGATAGTACCACTTACTTGTGGCACTGCCATGTAAGTCATAATGGTATAAAACGCATGAAGAAGCTCCATGTTGATGGATCTTTGGACTCACTCGTTTTGAAAAGTTTGAGACATGCGAACCATGTCTATTGGTGTATATGCATGAAGAAACTCCATGCAAATGGATCGTTCGGACTCACTTGATTTTGAATCACTTGAGATATGCAAATCATACCACATGGGCAAGATGACTGAAAAGCCTCATTTTCAGTAAGATGGAACAAGATAGCAACTTGTTGGAAGTAACACATTTTGATGTGTGCAGTCGAATGAGTGCTGAGGCATGCGGTGAATATCATTATGTTCTTACTTCACAGATGATTCGAGTAAATGTTGAGTATATTTACTTGATGAAACACAAGTCTGAATTATTGAATGGTTCAAGTAATTTCAGAGTGAAGTAGTAGATCATTGTGACAAGAGGATAAAATGTCTATGATATGATCATAGAGATGAATATCTGAGTTACGAGTTTTGGCACACAATTAAGACATTGTGGAAATTGTTTCGCAATTAATACCGCCTGGAACACCATAATGTGATGGTGTGTCCGAACATCATAGTTGCACCCTATTGGATATGGTGCGTACCATGATGTCTCTTATCGAATTACCACTATCGTTCATGGGTTAGGCATTAGAGACAACCACATTCACTTTAAATAGGGCACCACGTAATTCTGATGAGATGACACCGTATGAATTATGGTTTAGAGAAACCTAAGTTGTCATTTCTTAAAAGTTTGGGGCTGCGACGCTTATATGAAAAAGTTTCAGGTTGATAAGCTCGAACCCAAAGCGGATAAAATGCATCTTCATAGGAAACCCAAAACAGTTGGGTATACCTCCTAATCCAGATCCGAAAGCAATATGGATTGTTTCTAGAATCGGGTCCTTTCTCGAGGAAAAGTTTCTCTCGAAAGAATTGAGTGGGAGGATGGTGGAGACTTGATGAGGTTATTGAACCGTCTCTTCAACTAGTGTGTGACAGGGCACAGGGAGTTGTTCCTGTGGCACCTACACCAATTGAAGTGGAAGCTTATGATATTGATCATGAAACTTCGGATCAAGTCACTCCCAAACCTCGTAGGATGACAAGGATGCGTACTACTTCAGAGTGGTACGTAATCCTGTCTTGAAGGTCATGTTGCTAGACAACAATGAACCTACGAGCTATGGAGAAGCGATGGTGGGCCCGAATTCCGACAAATGGTTAGAAGCCATAAAATCCGAGAACGGATCCATGGACTTTGGTGGACTTGCCCGATGATCGGCAAGCCATTAAGATAAATGGATCTTTAAGAAGAAGACGGACGTGGATGGTAATGTCACCGTCCATGAAGCTCGACTTGTGGCGAAAAGTTTTTCACAAGTTCAAGGAGTTGACTACGATGAGATTTTCTCACTCGTAGCGATGCTTAAAGTCCGTCGGAATCATGTTAGCATTAGCTGCATTTATGAAATCTGGCAGATGGATGTCAAGACAAGTTTCCTTACTAGTTTTCGTAAGGAAAGGTTGTATGCAATACAATTAGAAAAGTTTTGTCGATCCTAAGGATGCTAAAAGGTATGCTAGCTCCAGCGATCCTTTTAAGGACTGGAGTAAGCATCTCGGAGTTGGAATGTACACTTTGATGAGATGATCAAAGATTTTGGGTTTGTACAAAGTTTTATGAAAAACTTGTATTTCCAAAGAAGTGAGTGGGAGCACTATAGAATTTCTGATGAGTATATGTTGTTGACATATTGATGATCAGAGATGATGTAGAATTTCTAGAAAGCATATAGGGTTATTTGAAAGGTGTTTTTCAATAGAAAACCTGGATTAAGCTACTTGAACATTGAGCATCAAGATCTATAAGGATAGATCAAAATGCTTAATAATACTTTCAAATGAGCACATACCTTGACATGATCTTGAAGGTGTTCAAGATGGACCAGTCAAAGAAGGAGTTCTTGCCTGAGTTGTAAGGTACGAAGTTAAGACTTAAAGCTCGACCACGGCAGAATAGAGAGAAAGGACGAAGGTCGTCCCCTATGGTTAAGACGTAGGCTCTTCAGTATGCTATGCTGTGTACCGCACCTGAAGTGTGCCTTGCCATGAGTCAGTCAAGGGGTACAAGAGTGATCCAAGAATGGCTCACATGACAGCGGTCAAAGTTATCCTTAGTAACTAGTGGACTAAGGAATTTTCTCGGTTATGGAGGTGATAAAGAGTTCGACGTAAAGAGTTACGACGATGCAAGCTTAACACCTATCCGGATAGCTCTGAGTAGAGATACCGGATACATATAATGGAGCAATAATTTAGAATAGCTCCAAGTAGAACAGTTATTTGGAATATCTCCAAATAGAGCGTGGTAGCTGCATCTAGGAGATGACATAGAGATTTGTAAAGCACACACGGATCTGAAAGGTTCAGACCCGTTGACTAAAACCTCTCTCACAAGCAACATGATCAAACATAAAACTCATTGAGTGTTAATCACATAGTGATGTGAACTAGACTACTGACTCTAGTAAACTCTTGGGTATTAGTCACATGGTGATGTGACCAGTGAGTGTTAATCACATGGCGATGTGAACTAGATTATTGACTCTAGTGCAAGTGGGAGACTGTTGGAAATATGCCCTAGAGGCAATAATAAAAGTATTATTATTATATTTCCTTGTTCATGATAATTGTCTTTTATTCATGCTATAACTGTATTATCCGGAAATTATAATACACGTGTGAATACATAGACCACAGTATGTCCCTAGTGAGCCTCTAGTTGACTAGCTCGTTGTGATCAACAGATAGTCATGGTTTCCTGGCTATGGACATTGGATGTCGTTGATAACGGGATCACATCATTAGGAGAATGATGTGATGGACAAGACCCAATCCTAAGCATAGCACAAAGATCGTGTAGTTCGTTTGCTAGAGCTTTGCCAATGTCAAGTATCTCTTCCTTTGACCATGAGATCGTGTAACTCCTGGATACTGTAGGAGTGCTTTGGGTGTATCAAACGTCACAACGTAACTGGGTGACTATAAAGGTGCACTACAGGTATCTCCGAAAGTACCTATTGTTTTATGCGGATCGAGACTGGGATTTGTCACTCCGTGTAAACGGAGAGGTATCTCTGGGCCCACTCGGTAGGACATCATCATATGCGCAATGTGACCAAGGAGTTGATCACGGGATGATGTGTTACGGAACGAGTAAAGTGACTTGCCGGTAACGAGATTGAACAAGGTATTGGTATACCGACGATCGAATCTCGGGCAAGTAAAATACCGCTAGACAAAGGGAATTGTATACGGGATCGATTGAGTCCTTGACATCGTGGTTCATCCGATGAGATCATCGTGGAACATGTGGGAGCCAACATGGGTATCCAGATCCCGCTGTTGGTTATTGACCGGAGAACGTCTCGGTCATGTCTGCATGTCTCCCGAACCCGTAGGGTCTACACACTTAAGGTTCGATGACGCTAGGGTTATAAAGGAAGCTTGTATGTGGTAACCGATTGTTGTTCGGAGTCCCGGATGAGATCCCGGACGTCACGAGGAGTGCCGGAATGGTCCGGAGGTAAAGATTTATATATAGGAAGTCCTGTTTCGGCCATCGGGACAAGTTTCGGGGTCATCGGTATTGTACCGGGACCACCGGAAGGGTCCCGGGGGCCCACCGGGTGGGGCCACCTGCCCCGGGGGGCCACATGGGTTTTAGGGGGTGCGCCTTGGCCTACATGGGCCAAGGGCACCAGCCCCAAGAAGCCCATGTGCCTGGGGAAACCCTAAAGGAAGAGTCCCAGCAGGGGAAGGCACCTCCTAG
>NC_041385.1:620002352-620010087 GCF_002162155.2 Triticum dicoccoides
GGGGGGGGGAGGACTCCTCCCCTGGCCGCCGCCCCCTTGAAGATTGGATCTCCTAGGGGCTGGCGCACCCCCCCTTGGGATCCCTATATATAGTGGGGTAGGAGGGCCTCCCAAACAGACCTTATGCCTTTGGTGCAGCCCCTCCCTCTCTCCCAAGTTCTTCTCCTCTCCCGTGGTGCTTGGCGAAGCCCTGCGGGATTGCCACGCTCCTCCACCACCACCACGTCGTTGTGCTGCTGTTGGATGGAGTCTTCCTCAACCTCTCCCTCTCTCCTTGCTGGATCAAGGCGTGGGAGACGTCACCGGGCTGTACGTGTGTTGAACGCGGAGGTGCCGTCCGTTCGGCACTTGGTCATCGGTGATTTGAATCACGACGAGTACGACTCCATCAACCCCGTTCACTTGAACGCTTCCGCTTAGCGATCTACAAGGGTATGTAGATGCACTCTCTTTCTACTCGTAGCTGGTCTCTCCATAGATAGATCTTGGTGACGCGTAGGAAAATTTTGAATTTCTGCTACGTTCCCCAACAGTTATGCCCCAGATGACGTTGCTACGGATGCAGCTAAGCAGGAGAAGTTTCTAGAAGGACTGAATAATGAGCTGAGCATGCAGTTGATGGTAGCCACTTTCAATAACTACCAGGAGTTAGTAGATCGTGCTCTTATGGTTGAGGGCAAGCAGTAGCAGATTGACAATCGTAAGAGGAAGTATGGACAGGGGAAGTACAATTCTGGAGCTCAGCAGAAAGTACGCTTTACCCCGAAGTCAGGAGGGCAATTTCAGCATACTCACGGAGGAGGCAGCTCGCACAATCATAATGGCGCAAAGAATGGAAACGGAAACGGAGTAAGCAATGGACAAAGCCGCACCAACCCGTCAACACCATCCAAGGTAGACCTGAGCCATATCACTTGTTATAAGTGCCGTAAGACTGGGCATTATGCAAATGATTGCCCAGAAGCCCAAAATGGAAATGGCAATGGAAGATCAGGAAAGAAGCCGAACCCTTCCAACAGAGGACAAGTGAACCACGTTACTGTGGAGGAGGTTAAAGCCCAGCCAGACGCAGTAATAGGTAAGTTTTTGGTTAAGGCATTTACTGCAGTTGTTCTTTTTGATACTGGTGCATCGCATTCATACATATCAAGGGGATTTGTGGATAAGTTTAGCCTGCCCACTAAGACTCTTAAGACACCCATGCTAGTAAGTTCACCGGGAGCTGAGTTTATGGTCAGTCAAGGATGTTTTCAGGTGCCATTAAGTATAGGAAGGCATGTTTTCCCAACGGATTTAATTATACTAGAATCCCAAGGTTTGGATGTAATTCTTGGTATGGATTGGCTGTCGATGTATGGAGGAAACATTGATTGCGCCAGTAAGACAATTTTGCTTACGACACCAGAAGGAAGAAGAATCAAGTATGTATCACGACATGAGCCGAGAAGAGCACATGTAAATTCCTTATCAGGAGTTGTGCAGGAGGAAGTACCAGTGGTAAGGGATTTCCCCGATGTATTTCCAGAAGAGTTGCCAGGCATGCCACCGGATAGAGACATTGAGTTCCTAATTGAACTGCTGCCAGGCACTGGGCCGATATCCAAGAGACCGTACAGGATGCCAGCCCAAGATTTGGAGGAAATTAAGAAGCAGATTAAGGAGTTGCTGGACAAAGGCTTTATTCGCCCAAGTTCTTCGCCTTGGGGATCGCCAGTACTTCTAGTGGAGAAGACGGATGGAACATTAAGAATGGTTGTTGATTATCGCGGATTGAATGAAGTAACAATCAAGAACAAGTACCCACTACCAATGATCAATGATCTGTTTGATCGGTTGAAAGGAGCTAAGGTGTTTTCCAAGATCGATTTGCGAGCAGGGTACCATCAGTTGAAGATTCGGGAGCAAGATATACCAAAGACGGCTTTTACCACCAGGTATGGGCTATATGAGTATAGCGCTATGTCATTTGGTCTGACTAACGCCCCAGCCTATTTTATGAACATGATGAACAAGGTGTTTATGGAGTTTTTGGATAAGTTCGTCGTGGTGTTCATTGATGATATCTTGGTTTACTCGAAGAATGAAGAGGAACATAAGGAGCACTTGCGTTTGGTACCCGAGAAGCTCAAAGAACATCAGATATAAAACAAGTTTAGCAAGTGTTAGTTTTGGCTGAAGGAAGTTGGATTTCTCGGACATGTTACATCTGGAGAAGGTATAGCAGTAGACCCCACTAAAGTTGCCACTGTAACAAACTGGGAAGCACCAACAATAGTTGGAGAGATCCGGAGTTTCCTTGGACTCACAGGATACTACCGGAGATTCATTGAAAATTTCTCGAAGATTGCGAAGCCTATGACAGAATTGTTGAAGAAGGATACCAAGTTCATTTGGACTAAGGAGTGTGAGGCTAGTTTCCAAGAGTTGAAGAAACGTTTGTTTACCTCACCCAGTATTAGTTCTGCCAGATCAGACCAAGGATTATGAAGTGTATTGCGACACTTCACGTCGAGGACTTGGAGCAGTGCTTATGCAGGAGGGAAGAGTTGTTTCGTATGCTTCACGGCAGCTTAAGCCTCATGAGATGAATTATGCTACTCATGATTTGGAGTTAGCAGCTGTAGTGCACGCACTGAAAACTTGGAGACATTTCCTCATTGGAAATCATTGTGAGGTGTACATGGATCACAAGAGTTTGAAGTACATCTTCACGCAGAAGGAGTTAAATCTCAGGCAGAAGAGCTATGCAGATTCGAAACGCAAGGAGACAGAATATGAAGTCGGAGACAGAGTTTATCTTCGAGTATCTCCCCTTCGAGGAGTTAAGCGTTTTGGAGTAAAAGGAAAGTTAGCGCCACGTTTTGTGGGACCATACAAAGTTTTGGAATGCATGGGAGAAGTAGCGTACAAGTTGGAATCACCCGAGGGATTGTTAGGAGTTCACGATGTGTTCCATGTTTCACAGTTGAAGAAGTGTCACGCAGAGATGGCTGATATACCACTGAGAGATACAGTGCCACTGGAAGCGATTCAGTTGAAAGATGATTTGACCTATGAAGAGAAACCAGTTAAGATTCTGGAATATGCCAGCCGAGTTACCCGCAGTAAGGTTATCAAGTTTTGCAAAGTTCAGTGGAGCCACCACACCGAGGAAGAAGCCACCTGGGAGCGAGAGGAAGATCTGCTCAAGGCCCACCCTCACCTATTTGCTAGCCAACCCGAATCTCGAGGGCGAGATTCACCTTAAGGGGGGTAGGTTTGTAACATCCCAAATTTTCAATTTGGAATGTTATACTTAGATCATCATTGCATATCATATTTTGTTGCATTGTTGGCTCGATCCTAGAAATTCTACGCAACTCAAGGACCCACGGAGAGAGTTGGGGATTTCGTTATTTTCATATTTGAGTTTTCTCAAATTTTGAAAATAGGATCATGTGATTTTATTTATTTTATCTTCAATTATTTCTACTACCAAAATTTCAGAGAGGGAATAAAATGACTTTCCCAAAATAAAGAAATAATGAAGATTTAATAAAAAATCAAATAAGATTTATTTTGGAGTTTTCGCCTTTTTATTTGAATTTAGGAAAAATGCGCGTTTTTCAAAATTGCATTTAGGCCCCAAATAAATTTTCATCTTGTCCGGCTTGATTTTAGAAGCCGGGGAAAATTTATTTCGGGATTTTTGGAGTCCGTTTAGTATTTCTTTTTATTTTTCTTCTGCGCGGAATTATTTAAAAAAAACGCGAACTGCCTTTGGGCCGTGCCCGAGCGGGACTCCGCACGGGGGCGCATTTACATAGCGCCGCCCTGAGCCCCCCAAGCCCGTCAGCCACCCGCGCCCCGCCAGCCCAGCCGCCACTGCCGCCGGCCCACCCGCCCAAAACCCTAACCCTAATCCGCCGCCGCCTGCCCTCGCCGGAGCCGCCGTCGACCCCGCCGGACCCCGCCGCCGTCGCGGCCGAGGTTTGCTGCCGCCTCGTTTTCCGTGCCGCCGGTTTTTCTCAAAAAAAAATCGAATCGTTTTCTTCGTTTTTTCGGTTTATTTTATTAGATCGGTTTTTTCGGTTCGGTTAATTAGCGAGCGTTCGCTCGTTCATTCGTTTTAACGAACGTGTTCGTCAGATTAGGTTAGTTAATGAACGTTCGTTCGTTAACCCGTTCGTCGTTTTTCTTTTTCTCGGATTTAATCCGCGATTTTTCTGATCGCGATTCCTGATCCGATTTTCGCTCGTTTATCGGAATCAGGCGATTCAAGTGCCTGGAGTTTCGTCTCGAAACCCTCTTTCTGAATAATCAGCTTAAATAAGCTTTTGCTTCTATAAAATTTGACTTAGATCCAGATTAGTAAAACGAAACTGTTTTCTTTTGCCATTTGATTTTCGTTGCTTTGTTTGATCTGATTCTTTTTGCAAACCGGAGTTCTTAAGTTGAACTTTCTGGTTAGATGTTTTATTCGAGTTTTACCTGTGCATTAGATGAGTACTTATTGTATACTTGTTTGTTTGTCTGCGATAGAATACCCGGAGTGTGCCGCCTGTTACTTCGAGTCTCTAGGTTTCGCGGATCATTTGCAAGGCAAGTAACACTTTGGTCATACCTTTTCTCATACCCAGTTTTTATGCATTAGATCAATCCTCAAACATTGCATGATTAGGATCTAATTAAATTGTGGGTTATGGGAATTAGTTGAGGTAGTACCTATTACCTGTTTTATTTTCAAACCCCTGGGAGTTACTTCTACGTTTGCTTATTATGCCATGCTATGCTAGTAGACGTGGATTGGATGAGTGAATTTCCATGACAGATGTGAGTTTGTTAATTAATGGTTTATTTAAGGGGCAACTTAAACACACATCTGGGTGGATTGAGGCACCTGGTTTCCAGGACTTGCCTGTTTTTCTTCGGACCGCCACCCAGGCTCAAAGGGATCATGAGATTATTCAAACTAGAAACTTACGTGTGCAGCCACAAGCCATTATGGGCTCTGGCATAGTTGATTAAGTCGTTCGAACTCTTACGGGTGGACTAGTAGATGTAGGGAAAAGTAGGTGTACCGGTCTACCCTTTATGTAAGGTGCTAGCACTTCCGAAAGGCTATGTCTCGGTCATCTGTTTCTCAAACATCATGTAGTGCGAGGAATCAAACGGAGGCGATCGAGTCTTGTGGGGAAAAGTGCGCAAACCTCTGCAGAGTGTATAAACTAATCATGGTTAGCCGTGTCCCCGATTATGGACGTCTTGAGTATCTAGAACTTGGATATCATGTGAATCTCATCATGTTACTTTAATTAATATTGTTGGGTTTTATTGAGTACTTTTAATTGGGATTGAGAATGCTGACAACCATTCTCAATGTTTAACAACCACCATGATAGTTAAATAAATTTATTCCTTTGCAGTAGGGAAAAATTGGCTTTATGCAAAACTGTAACCATAGAGCTTTTCCACCAGCCAAATATGCATGTAGTATAGCTTAATCCATTGTTATTCTCTATGTGTTACATTGCCAGCATATTCCATGTGCTGACCCGTTTTCGGGCTGCAACGTTTCATGTTGCAGACTTTTCAGACGATGAGTAAGGTGCTTTTAGGTCGTGATTCTATACTCAGTGATGTCGTTGGAGTTGATGGACTTGCTTATCTTCCAAGTCTTCCGCTGTTATCGTATTTAGATGGCCTTAAGCCATATTTATTTCAATAAGTTCTCTCTTGAGACATTCGATGTAATAAGTGTGTGATTGCTACTCTGTTATAAATCCTCCAAGTACTGTGTGGTGTCAGCATTACTGATCCAGGGATGACACTGAGCACAGAGATCAGACTGTTTGAGGTCTGGTCGCTACAATATCATCAGCAGCTCGGTATCAATGGGACCCTGGCTCGGGTTAAAGTCCTCCCCTTTCCTTGCCTTCCCCTCATCTCTATATTTCACGAGCTTGTTGTGGGAGGAGATGTTGGTGAAGATTTTTGGATCATCGAGGTCAGACGCAGAGAATGCTTTGACTTTCTTGTAAGAGCCAGTGTGGGCCATGGCATACAGGTCGTACACCTCTGGCACCTTATCCGCCTTATTGTAGCGTGTCTAAAAGAGAGAAACAAAGTAAATTAGTAATTAAAGGGCTGAAAGCTAGCATGACGAACGAATTGCATGAATCATGAAGCAAACCACATACCCAGTTCCGCCCGTACTGATATAAGTTGGAGCTGCCTTGATGGTGTGGCACACCTTCCATTTGGGCAATTTTTTCCGTGGCCTCGTTGTGGAGGGCTCGCCATTCTTTTGAGCACCACTCATTGACCAACACCTCCCAACAATCCATCCGATCCGCACACCATCTCGGAGGGTCCTAAGTTAGGAAATAGAAACTTGAGCGCTACGGCTATGAATTACTAAATGAAGGAAGTAAAGTACAAGGCCTTAAGAATTACCCAGAACTTTCTAATCACCACGTCTGCCCTCGTCTTGCACAAGACACCGTCGATAATCTCACCCGGCGGGGCCGAGGCAGCCAAGTAGTGCTCCCAACTCAATCCAAGCTCTGGAAGCCGACCCTCACCAGGCAACGTAACAAACCCCGGGAAGTTTTGCCGACAAAGAACTCCAAGGACGGAGTTGGGCCGACGGACACTATGATGGTGGTCCCAACCCCTACAGCATGACAAGGCCAACACATTAGATATTTGAAGAAACGTGAATGCAGAAGGGTACAAAAAGATTAAATGCACTTACCTCTCCCCATCAGGGAAAATCAACCACCTCTGCTCGCGGGTCGTCGGCACGTCCGGGAGCCATGTACAACCACGCTGGTAGACGGTGCCCCCCTCCTCCTCAATATCAGTCGGCTCCCCGCCATCATCAGCATGGACACTCGGCCCCTCAGGCTGATCCGGCCAGGTACCCCATCCAAATGTGTGTTCCTCCGGGGTCTCGTGGGCCGAACTCTCATGGCCCGAAGGCCTGTCAACCCGAGGCTCGTGGGCTGAAGGCCCGTGGACCGGAGGCTCGTGGACTGGAGTCCGTGTAGCCTCCTCCTCGGACGAGTCCACCCTAGCAGTCACGTGCTCGGGTGAAACAGCTGGGGGTGGCGGCGAGGAAGGCGCCCTCGCAGTCACCCTACCTCCTCTCCCGCGACCACGTGCTCCATCTCCTCTCTTCTTCTTACCTCGTCCCCTGCTCGGCACCACGGTCGACGAAGAAGGTCCCGGCGGTGTCGCCATACTGTCTAGCAATGCTCGGCGGAGAGGTGCGTGTGGAATGGAAGACCTCATACCACGCGCCGACGAAGAAGGGTCCTCGGAGCGCTCCCGACCAGCGCCCACCATCTTTCAACACCTGCCATTACAAAGAGTAAACGAAATTAGTACAACATAAAAAAATACCGACATGAATAATAATATGTATATCACTTCTTTTCTTTTCTTCTTTTCTTCTTCTTCTACTTCTTCTACTTCTTTTCTTCTTCTTCTTTTTCATCTTTTTTCTACTTATTTTCTTTTCTTCTTTTCTTCTTCTTCTTCTACTACTTCTTTTCTTCTTCTTCTTCTTCTTTTCTTCTACATATATATATTCTTTTTTCTAACACTAACACTAAATCTTCTTCTTTTCTAACACTAAATCTAACACTAACACTAACACTAACAATTAAACAGCAATTAAACAGCAAAAAAAAAGAAAAATATGTATATCACTTCTTTTCTTTTCTTCTTTTCTTCTTCTTCTACTTCTTTT
>NC_041385.1:620010151-620010654 GCF_002162155.2 Triticum dicoccoides
GGTGTCGGGGTCGGGGTGTTGGGGTCAGGGTGTCAGGGTCAGGTGTCAGGGTGTGGTGTCGGGGTCGGGGTGTCTGGGTCAGGGGTTGGGTAGTTTCCTTCTATCCTTCTTCTTCTTTCCTTCTCTTCTTCTTCTTTTTTCTTCTTCTTTCCTTTCTTCTTCTTCTTCTATCCTTATTCTTCTTTCCTTTCTTCTTCTTCTTCTTCTTCTTCTTCTTTTTTCATTTTTTCTACTTCTTTTCTTTTCTTGTTTTCTTCTTCTTCTACTTCTTCTACTTCTTTTCTTCTTCTTCTTTTTCATCTTTCTCTACTTCTTTTACTTCTTTTCTTTTCTTCTTTTCTTCTTTTCTTCTTCTTCTACTTCTACTTCTTTTCTTCTTCTTCTTCTTCTTTTCTTCTACATATTCTTTTTTCTAACACTAACACTAAATCTTCTTCTTTTCTAACACTAAATCTAACACTAACAATTAAATAGCAAAAAAAAGACAAAACAGAAAAAAAATA
>NC_041385.1:620011142-620025826 GCF_002162155.2 Triticum dicoccoides
GTAGGGCGGCGGGGGCGGTGGCGGGGGCGGCGCGGTGGGTGGATGTGGGCGTCGGGGAGGAGAGAGGGAGAACAAAGAGAGTAACGGGCGGGGGGAGGGGGGGCTCGGCTAGTTAGTTTAGATAGGTCCAGCTTTTGTCGTCCGCTTTTTGGAATCTTTGCCGTCCGCTGCGGACGACAAAGAGGGAGGACGTTAAGTGTTTCCGTTAGTGGGTGCCACCTCCCTCTTTGCCGTCAGCCAGCGAACGACAAAGATTCTTTGCCGTCAGCCAGCGGATGGCAAAGAGCGGGCAGATGGCAAAGGCCTCTGTTGTCGTCTGCCCTTTCATTGCCGTCTGCTTTTCGGTAGCTAATGGCAAAGAGCTTCTTTGTCGTCCGCTAGCAGACAACAAAGAGCTGGCAGATGGCAAAGTAGCTGATTCCAGTAGTGAATGATCAATCTTATGGCCACATTCATGGCATAGTTTATTGAAATGATCTCATATTGTGCACAAGGGTGCATTTTGGAATGGCAAATAATTTTTCCTAAGGAAGTGTTCATTTTCTTTGGACAAAAAATTCATTTTCTATTTGTGAGTGCCCAAAATGAGTTTTCTTTGTGAAGGACCTACCATATATTTGTTGCAAAATGGGACCAGGTCATTTTTATAATATAGTAGGCCATATTTAATGTACAATTGACAACATGGTTGGTTGTCAAAAGTTTTTATACACCTCTGGTGAAAAAGACAAATTTCCACCGATTCAGTTGGAAGCGGGTCAAATTTGAACTGCAGCTGCCTCATAGTTTGCTCTTTATTTTTTATAAAAATAATTTATAGGTACATAAGTATCTATTTAATCAGAAATACGTGGTTTGGTGGCGATACGTCGAGTTTTGAATGGTGGCCGAGGGTCCCAACTCTAGAGCGTGTAAACTCGCATGCCCGTCGCGTGGTCACCGCATGACTGTGGCGTTGCCACGCGTTCTGGGCAGCCTAGGCATGTCTAATGGGTTGGGCACTCCCTCGGTAGGTGTTAGGAAGGAGAAGGCAATAGAAGAATCTCATGAGGAGAATGAACTGAGCTCAAACATGAATTAGCACCCCAAGTGTTTGATTAGTGGTTGGGAAAATGCACATGGCCAATGGGCCTGAGTTTTGGCCGAGGATGATCATCTACTAAGGACACTGTCTTCGGAAATTTGCAGCTCAAATGGCGGATCCTAGGTGTCAGTTGCTTTGCAACGTACCACACTGGACAGAAATATGAATGTTGAATCTAGACTCAAATGAATGAATGGATTGATGTGTAATTCTAAGGAGGAGGATAATTTGGGCTTATGAAGGCACTTTAAAAATTTCATACCATTTGGATAAATAAAAATGGTACTTCCTTCACAGTGCTCTCCACTGAACAGAAAATTGGGAAAAATACTGAGGGAAATCAGCTAGAATAAATGAGCTAAAATTTGGTGGAGAGAGGTTCTACGGGCAGGGTCATGTCTTGGTAAATTTTCAGCGATTATAAATTAACATAAAATATAGTTGCTCCACAAATTGAAAATATCACCAGAAACAAAAGATTGGATGGCGATCTCACATGGATTGGTAGATGGGCTCTAATTTTGTGGAGAGCTATGATTTGGGGACATAGAAGATGTGGCAAAAATTCAACTCATTAGGATATGCCTAGCTAGTACTTCCTTCACAACAGTTTGAGATGAACAAAAACTTTGGAAATTTGCCGAGGAAGATTACCAAGCAAATGGAGTTGAATATTGTCATGAGGCAATGATTTGGATAGTAAAGAATGCCCAATTTTTTGGGGAATTTTGGGAATGATAGAAATATAGGTTGCTTCACAACCTAGGGCAAAAATTGACACATAGACATGACACATAGGCAAAACTGATGAGGTGGCGCCTAGTCATAGCAATGCACCACAATTTACAAGGCTATGACCATCTATATTGGTCGTTATCAGCTAGAAATAAGGCAGCAGACCAGTGTTGTTTGCTTTACGACCATTTCGTGTAAGGAAATTACGACCTTTCTGACCAAAATGGTCGTTATGGTTTAGAGTTTGGAGCCCCTCGAATAGCTTTTGACCAATTGGTCTCAAATGGTCGTAGATTTATGACCAATTCTTCCAGGGTCACTGACAGAAGGTCACAAGTTAACATATTTCTTGTAGTGATAAACCTAGATCCGGAGTTCCGCCGCCGCAAGCCTCTATAGCCACGAAAAATCAATCTAGGCCCTCCCTGGCACCCTGCCGGAGGGGGCCACCATCACCGGAGGCCATGGAGGAGGATCCCGGAGGGGGCCATCATCGCCATGGAGGCCAAGGACCAGAGGGAGAACCTCTCCCCATCTAGGGGGGCATGGAGTCGGAAGCACAAGGGGAGACCCTCTCCCCCTCTCTCTCGATGGTGCCGGAGTGCCACCAGGGGAACCATCACCGCAGTGATCGTCTTCATCAAAATCACCATCTTCATCACCTTCCTCATCTCTTTTACGCGGTCCACTCTCCCGCACCCTGCTGTAATCCCCTACTTGAACATGGTGCTTTATGCCATATATTATGATCCAATGATGTGTTGCCATCCTATGATGTTTTGAGTAGATTTCTTTTGTCTTTTGGGTTGATTGATGATCTAGATTGGTTTGAGTTGTATGTTTTATTCTGGTGTTGTCCTATGGTGCCTTCAGTGACACGCACATGTTAAGGATTCCCATTGTAGGGTGTTGCAATACGTTCACGATTCACTTATAGTGGGTTGCTAGAGTGACAGAAGCTTAAACCCAAGTAAGGGGATTGTTACGTGTGGGATAAAGGGGACTTGATACTTTAATGCTATGGTTGAGTTTTACCTTAATGATGTTTAGTAGTTGTGGATGCTTGCTAGAGTTCCAATCATAAGTGCATATGATCCAAGGAGAGAGAGTATGTTAGCTATGCCTCTACCTCATATAAAATTGCAATAACGACTACCGATCTTTTTAACCATTGCCTAGGACAATTCCGCACACCGATCCATCATTATTCCACACCTGCTATTTATAATACTAGATCATTGATGGCGCGCATTGCTGCGCCCGTCCTTTTTTTACTGTAGTATGAAGTGCTAGGAATTTCAATGTAAAGACATGGGTGTTGTTTTTCAGCAAAATATATGTTTTCTTTTCAAAGGTGAGTCCAGAATGAAATTTTAATCATTTTCAATGGGTTGGTTATGCGCCTTATTTGTAGATAGTTGGAAGACATGTAATAAAATGTGAAGAATAGAAAACTGATAAACACAATGCATATTTCTCAATCCAAGGCTTGATGTATCCAAATGGTCGGTGTGCTAGCCGGTATTTGGCAAAACAAGATCTTAAAAACAAATATATCTAAAGGAAATCATTTACAGAGCCCACTATATGTTTGATTCAAGTTATAATAAAAGAAAATTTCAAATACAAATCAAGCTAATAGCAAATTAGCATAGGTACTTCCCCAAGTCATAGCACTAAATTTTAAGAAGCAATGTGACATCCTCAGTCGGCGACACGTACAGCTACATCCGCCATCAGCAGCTCAATCATGCATTAGCGGCAATTCGATCAGAAACAAGAGCACAATACCTCCATCTATGTTCTACACTCAATTGGTAGCTCTCATGGTAGCTCACAGACAAGTTGGCACCTACTAAGTTATAAAATGGCAAGTATTATTTCTTTGATACTCACAACATTCAGATTATACGTGTGAGGTTTCAGATGATAATACTATTTCCTTTTAAATTTGAAAGAAGTAAATGAATTAGCGCTAATGCTAAATATGAAAGTGAAATCCTCTTGCAGAAATGAAAACTATATAATGCAGGAAGATCAGATTTCAACTTCATCAATCTAAATAGTGAAGTTTACTTTAATGATGTCAACAGTCAACAACCCCTCTTCCAGTATATCCCTGAAACAAAAACAAAAAACTACTTTTATCTTTGTACAACATGAAAAATGGATCACAAAGGAATAAAACTACTTTTATCTTTGTACTGCATGAAAAATGGATCACAAAGGCAGAGGAGGAAATAATATAAGACTCGGTAAGTCACTCGGCCAGGAATATTGGGTCAGCACCAGCATCTAGTGAGCACTTCATCATACCAGGTAGCACAGTGTTCATTGCTGCCATCAAGTACTGCCCATATAGTCAATTTTATTCACATCAACACCAGCCTGTATAAATAAATTATAATTTATTTGAGCAAGTGCTTGAGATGTCATCTACAGAAAATGTATGCAACAATAAATAAAGCAGCATCTATAGACTACATACTGAAGAAAGCTCCATAAACGATAATTAAGAAGTGATGCTTCATAAAAATAGCAAGAAGGATTCAAAGAGTATACACACATATTATACAAAAACCAAGTTTTTCATTCATTTCTTCAGTTTGTGGAAATAAAATTGCTAGGTGTAGATCCTCCTTTATGATGGCTTGTTTCTAATTACAATTTATTTATTTCAAGTAAAGATATCTATGTAAAGATTGGAATGGACATCAACATTTGAGAATTGTCAGAATCGATGCTCTGTGATGTCTGATTCTAAGAGGCGAACAAATTCTGTGGTGTTTCCCGGGTGAGTGGATAACTAAAAACAAATTGACCTAGCATGCATACACATGTCAAGTGGAGGCCACAGGAACCCATACACTGTAAAGCAAATCCAATAAGGAGGTTAGGTGTTACTACTAAAAACATGCACTCGTCTAATTAGAGTTTACCTTTGCTTCTTGGAAAAGATAGATACTCGTTGTATAGCTTTGTGTATGCTCACAAGACATAACAGAAAAAAGGAACTAGAACATGAAGTAATTCTTAGATAGTATGAAAAAACTGAATCAAAAAGTTAAGCAACACAATTCAGCTACTACATTTCTATTTGGGAGACTCCCCCAATAAAAATTTCAAAAATAAGATTTTCCAAATAAATTTTCTGCTGTAGATGTTCTCTATTTAAGCCTGGAACTCTTAAGAACAATGTGCTTCAGATTTTCATGGTTGACGTTCATTACCTGTTGGCTGGAAAATAAAAGACCATTGCAGTACCTGATTTCAACAACTTTGTGGATCTTAGATTTTGCTTCCATTAGAGTGCCTTGTCCGAAAACACGTGAGTTATTATTAAAAAATTACCCGCATATCACTATAAATTTTTAATTCAAAACATTGTGCAAACCAAATAAAAATATAGCTTCCAATACAGAAATACACCTAATGGGCATATTGTTATGGCATAGATCCAACAATGTTGTGCCAACTTCCCCATTTTTCTATATGGATGCGTACATTACAAGATAAGCCACTACCAAGAAACAAATGTAGATGGGTTATACAAGAAATAAACAAATGTAGATAGAGGGTAGCCAAGCTGAGAACCATGCCGCTAGAGGTTCTGTTGCTTGAGTAGTAAGGGTGACGAGAGAGCGCAAGGGATGTAGCTTATATGCACAGATGCTTGTCCTAAAGAAGCATTAAGTGTCACCGGCAAGTGGCATACATCATCCACAATGAGTCAACTAGAAACTAAAGATTGATTACTTCCTTCAAACCACAGTAGATGGGTTTCGCCCGTCAAACAGACAAACAGTCGCTTGGTTCGTATCAACCTCATCAGCGTGAGGTCCGTGAGGCCCGAAGTAGGGACTGTGAGGTACGGCTTAGCCTCTCTACCTATAACCTGGTCTCGTCGTGACTCCCCATTAACAGTGAATTATACACCCCCCCCCCTCAAAAAATGGTTATGCAGTCAGTCCAGGACGTGTGTATAGCGATGGATTTGAGTAATAAATCACATGAACTCAATAAAACTTACAATATACTCATCTGGATCAATGAAATTCAGGTATTCAAGTTTGACAACTTCCGATTCAGATTACTTGAACTCTCTAATATACTGATCACCTTGACACCTTTTGTTGACATCTACAAATGATCTATAAATGAGATGTAGAATAAATTGGGCGTTGCACGCACGTCCTGAGCCCCTCCCAACCTGACTTAGAGCCATTCGAGTCCCTCAAAATGATGCACGCCTTGAGCCACTCCCAACCAAGAGGCCCCAATTGAAACTGGTTAGATGTCAATATGCACCTCTGGCTGGTTGCTCGACATGGTGGATCTGGCGACGGTGTGCCCAATGACTCTAGATATGGCTTGAAAAATCAGACACATGCTTCAGGGATGCAGTGCGCCACTGATTTGGGGATGGAGCCCGTCGCCGGCTCGAGAAAAAGATGCTCCCTGTTGTGCCTTTAGGAAAGACTAGAGAAGGAGGACAGTGGTGGCACACCTAGGGTACGCGAAGGTAGGTCGTGCGCGAGAGTGAGAGAGACCAAAGGAGCGTCATGTGGGGTGTGGGTGCACGGAAGGAGACTCGTAGAAGCCCATTAGGCCCAATTTCACACCAGGCATCCAAAATAGTCACCTGAGCAGCTGCCCAGAAAGGAAACGCTCAGTTTTAGTGAACACAACGATTCCACGCGGGATTAAGAGTAAATCTGATGGCCAAAAACGATCTAAACTGATGATCCAAAGGCTGAAAATGCTAATAGCCCGAGAGGGCTGGAAAGGTGCTCAGTTATAAAAGAAGATGCTCAGTTATAAAAGAAGAAGACCCAAGAAAAACGTCCAAGAATTAAATTTCTCAACAGATATTAACTTGGAACAAAACACCCTTATCATCTCTACATTGTGACCACTTATGCATTTGAGTGTCAAGTAAATTTATATACAAAGCATAATCGAAAAGGTAGCATGTATAATAAAAGCTTAATTTTGTGATTTCCGATACCATTTCTTGGTATGCAGCAGAAGTTTCAATGATGCGATGGCTCAAGATAATTTTCAACAATGGAGAAGCTTTTGCATAAATATAGGACATTACCCAATACAGATGAAATGATATGCTCACCACTCACCTACAGGCGTCGCCTAAATTTAGTTTTTGTACCTCATATATGTCAATACTGATGTTCGAATAAAGTTCACATCATCATATCTAATTTAGATTTGCTATACAAATTACTAAAGTTGCTCAAAAGGGCCCACAATCAGGCATACACCAGGCTTCAAAAAAATCAGGCACACACTGGAAGCACCAAACATTCCATAATTCTTTATTCTTTGCATGAACTGTACAAACATTAGATATTTCATTTTATCAGATATACGAAGAAATTAAAAGTGCGTAAGAGAAAACTGATGTTTGCGCATATGGATCTATTTTCCTAAACAACATAATGCATATATAGCTGGGAGTAGCTTGTCATAAACAATTAAGAGCAGATAAGCATGGAAAGTAACTAAGCAATCATATGAACACACTGGATGTGAAAAAAAATATATGAAATAACACTTAACTAACCTGCCAGTAGCCACTGGATCCTAGGTTTCAGAATTAAGGAACAAAAAACCCCATAAACACCCTACAGAAATTTGTTGAACCAATAAGCCAAAACCAGTCCCGAGCACTTGGGTGTCGGTAACTACAAGAAGTTAAGAGAGGAAATCAGCATCAGTAGGAACCTGATCAGAGTGTGAAGGGATTGTAGTTGGAATGGGAAAGCTGCAGCAAGTTGAAGATGAGTGGGTGACCTAGTGGAGAAGCATAGCTACTTGATGCTATTGCGTACTGCTAGAGGAAGGAGGACGAACCTGGGTGACGGGACAGAGTATATATGCAGGTAATTGAGGCGGATTAACCTCTCAATCAATCTTCGTTGGTGATAGAAGTTCAATGGACGCACGACTATTTGTGGCCACACATCATCCCACCACGCCGTGCAACCGAACAAACCAAGGCAATCGAGCAAACTCAATGTCGTTGTCTGGTGAGGCGATGTTGCCGTCGACATGGAAGTCCTCGTCCCCGGATCAGTCGGTACCAACGTGAAGGTCACTAGAGAGGCGTCGGTGCTCCCGCCTCTTTGCTCTGCAAATCCGCTTGATCCTGCTGCTCCTCACCTCCGGTTGATCCAATCCAGCGCCTCACATCGGGCACACTACCGGCCGCTCCTCTGTGCACCTCAAATTGGGACTGGATGGACGCACACATGACGGCTCCTCTAGATCCCTCGTGGATGGACCCCTTTAGCGAATAACAGGTAGCAGCACGGGCTCGAACTTCGATGATGTCTCGGCTCGCCACCGCCATCGCCACTGGCCTTGGTTAGGGTTAGCTATCAAGCCCCACGACTGGTCGGTTTGATTTTTTTTTGGACCGATCCTTTTCCTCACGGAATGCTCCCTCGCCTCAGGTATGCTAGGTGGGTTATTTGGCCCAATTAACCACGTTAGTTAGAAAA
The DNA here is from genome assembly GCF_002162155.2 of Triticum dicoccoides. NCBI lineage: Eukaryota > Viridiplantae > Streptophyta > Magnoliopsida > Poales > Poaceae > Triticum > Triticum dicoccoides. The sequence goes on from NC_041385.1 coordinate 620,019,483, forward strand.
AGTTACGGGAGCAGCTACCCTCAAGAAGCTGTGGGCATGGGAGTGTTCAGAAAAATTCTACCATGCATCCAACGGTCTGGGACAGCCATAACGTGAAATTGGACGGCTTCAAAGGCTTATAGCGTGAGAGAGCTCTTAGGATGCCCAGTTATAATGTATTAAAATATAGTAATATATTCTAACTTTATATTAACATGACCTATTGTATATTATAGTTCTCCGATATCATGCAAAGTTATCCTCTTCATACCCACAACGTAGTTTTATTTCTCATTTCTAGATGGAAGCAAACGTTCGGTGTACGTAGAGTCATATCAGTGGCAGATAGGACTTGAGAGAATATTGATCTTACCTTTAGCTCCTTGTGGGTTCGACACACCATACTTATCACTTCCACCTTCGGAAATTTCTACGATGATTCCTTGCACTTGGGGATTATCAAACTCTTTTCTGGCGCCATTGCCGGGGAGCAATAGAGTGGGGTTGATATTCTCGTGTGTGCTTGTTTGGTTTCTTCACTAAGTTGATTTTTGTTTTTCCCTTTTGTTTTTGTTTTCTTTAGTTATGGGTGAAACAAACAAAAAATGAAATAATGAAAATATAAAAAAGTTACTTGCCTCTTATGCCTAAAAACTTTTTCAAAAAGAGAAGTGATTGGAAGGTTATGCATTGGAGAAGTGATGGTTGACCTTGAACACTTGTGTTCATGCTCATGGAGACAATGTAGAATTTTTCATGGAATTTTATCAAAAATAATTATCCCCTTGTATATATCCATTGTATTATAAAAATAATATGCCAAGTTTTGGTTTTAGGATGATTAGATTGCTTGTTTTCTATGTGCGGTGCAAAAACAGAAACTTTGGCTGTAGTGCTTGAATTTTCATTTTACTGGAATGTCAAAAGTTTCTGAAATTTTTACACAGTACTGCTATGCAAATTGTTTATTTTGTTTCAAGTTTTTAGAATTTTTGGAGTTACAGAAGTATATGAAGTTTCCAGATTTCTACAGACTGTCATGTTTTTGACAGATTCTATTTTCTATGTGTTGTTTGCTTATTTTGATGAATCTATGGGTTGTATCGGGGGGTGTGAACCATGGTGAAGTTGGAATATAGTGGATATAATGCTAATATGAAATTGGAATTAGTTTACAACAGTACCTAAAAGTGGTGATTTGTTTTATTGTACTAACGGATCTCACAAGGTTTTTTGTTAAGTTTTGTGTGGATGAAGTTTTTGAATATCGAGGAGTTATCGACATGAGAAGAATAAGGGGAGGCAAGAGTTCAAGCTTGGGGATGCCCAAGGCACCCCAAGTGAATATTTCAAGGATACTCAAGCATCTAAGTTTGCGGATGCCCCGGTTGGCATCCCATTTTTATTCCTCAACAATTATCGATATACCTCGGCTTTCTTTTATTCACATGATATGCGTCTTTTGTGTTTCCTTTCTTTTCCTTTATGCTCCATGCTAGTATTACATAGCCCTTCATTGATTTGTAGAATGCTCTTTGTGCTTCACTTAAATCTTTTGAGTATGGCTTTATAGAATGCTCTTTGTGCTTCACTTAAATCTTTTGAGTATGGCTTTAAAGAATGCTCTCTGTGCTTCACTTGTATATTTTGATCTTGGATATTGGTATATATATATTATTTGTAGCATAATCTATGAACTTCACTTATATCTTCTAGAGTATGAATAAAATTATCATCGGAATTGGGCTTGGAAGAGTATCATTAAAATATCATGCCTAGCTAGGGGGTTAAACAATAGCACTTATTGGGAGGCAACCCAATTTTATTTTTATGTTTTTGGTTTTCAATAAATACACTTTATTATCTCTGTAGTAATTTTGTTTTGGTGTTTTAGTTAGTGTTTGTGCCAAGTAAGACCTTTGGGATGGCTTACGGTGATAGTTGATTTGATCTTGCTGAAAACAGAAACTTTTGCGCCCAGTAAAATAATTTTGAAAAACACAGAAGTGTTCTTTTGATCTGAATTTTTTATACATGATTGATATACAAATTTCCTAGGTTGTCCTAATGTTTCAGAATTTTTGGATTAACATAAGTATGGTTGTTGTTGAGATCATTACAGACCGTTCTGTTCTTGACAGATTCTATTTTCAATGCATAGTTTGCTTGTTTTCTAGTTTCTGTGGCTTATATTGCTCAATATAAATTGTAGAAATGATAGGGTATAGTAGGTATTGTGTGAGAACATTTATGCATCCTGTCTTGGCAGTACCAAAGTGAATGACTTGCTCTTTATCATACTAACCCATCTCACAAAGTTCCATTATGTTATGTGTGATTGAAGTTTTCAAGTTTTGGGTGACACATCGATACGAGGAGAATAAGGAGTGGAAAGACCCTAAGCTTGGGGATGCCCAAGGCACTCCAAGGTAATATTCAAGGAAGACTCAAGCGCCTAATCTTGGGGATGCCCTGGAAGGCATCCCCTCTTTTGTCTTCAAAACTATCGGTATACCTTACTCGGAGCTATATTTTTATTCATCACATGATATGTGTTTTGCTTGGAGCGTATTTTCATTTTAGTTGTTGTTTGAATAAAATCATTGGATCTGAAATCTTGAATGAGAGAGAGTCCCCCCATGGCTAGTCAATTATTTGACTACTCATTGATCTTCACTTATATCCTTTTGGAGTAGTTGTCATTTACTCTCGTGCTTCACTTATAGTCTATGAGTAAATGGTTGAATGAATTGAATATCATAGATCTGAAATTATATATGCTTCATATGCTTATCCCATGGGGAGTAATGACTTCACTTATAAGAGGTATATGTTGTAAAATTTATTGAAAGTTAGCAAACTCAACATTGGTCACTTGAACAATTCATGAAAGAATATTGAAGGAAGAGAGATTTCACATATAAATATACTATCTTGGGCATCTTCTATGATTGTGAGCCCCATTAATTATGTTCAAACTTGAGCAATTGAAGTTGGACAAAGAAGACAACGTAATGAGTAACGTTTGGGTATATTTGCATAAAAGTTATATTGTTATGGATCCTCTAACATGTGATGCTTGCTTAGGATCTTTGTCTAGCCAAAATTTTGTACTAAGCAGAGATACTACTTGTGCATCAAAAACCCTTAAACCCAGTTTCATATGAGTGTCCACCATATGTACCTATGGATTGAATAAGATCCTTCAATTAAGTTGACATCGCTTCTAAAAGCAATAAAAATTGCTCCTAAATATGTATGATCTATTATTGTAAGGGAAAATAAGCGGTGTACGAACTTCTGGTGGTAAAGAAATAAAAGTGACGAAATGCATAATAAAGGATGCTATCACAAAGGGCAATACAATGTGCCGTTCCTTTGCATTCAGGTTTTGTACATCCAGCATTTAAAAGTGCATGACAACCTCTGCTTCCCTCTGCGAAGGGCCTATCTTTTACTTTCATGTATTTACTTTTATGCAAGAGTCAATAGTATCCCTTCCTATTTCAACCTCATTTATTCTTTAGTTGGCAAGCATCACGTGGTGGGGAAAGATACAAGCATATATGGCCATTCAAATATATTTGATCATGAATTATTATTGTTGACAATTATCTCTGTGATAAATAAGTTGGGAGGCTAAACATTAAGCCCCTATCTTTCTTTGTGTTTGATGGATGCTATTTGTTCTAAAAATATGCTTTTAGTGTTAGCAATCATGGAAGACTATATGATAGTTGATTATGTGGAATTTGCTAAATCAAAGGTCTTACATAGACCCTTCCTGAAAATAAGATGAATTGCAATTTTTTAATGACTAAGAACATCGTTTGTTACTTTTCAAGAAACTTTATGGTCTATACTTTAACTTGTGAATAGCTTGCTACTTGATCATGAGAAGTTTTATGAGATGAGCTACCGTTTATGATATATAATGATGCTAGAAAAAGTCTTTGGAACTATCATCGATCAATCTTATACACTATGCTAGCCTTCACACTTCATAAATTATTTCTTTTATCATTTACCTACTCGAGAACGAGCAGGAATTAAGCTTGGCGATGTTGATACATCTCCGATGTATCTATAATTTATGAAGTATTCATGCCATGTTTATAAAAATTTTATATGGTTTTGGTATGATTCTATTAGAACTAACCCAGACTGACGCTGTTTTCAGCAGAACTACCGTGGTGTCTTTTTTGTGCAAAAATAAAAGTTCTTGGAATGGGCTGAAAATTTACAAAGAATATTTATGGAAAATATAAAAAATACTGGAGCAAAAAGATACTAGAGAGGAGTTCCGGGTTAACCACAAGGGTGGGGGCGCCCGCACCCCCTACCTTGTCATCGCCTCGTGGACCCCCTTGACTTTTCCCCGATGCCAACACCTCCTATAAATCCCAAAAACCTCAGATATAAACCTAGATCGGGAGTTCCGCTGCCGCAAGCCTCTGTAGCCACGAAAAATCTATCTAGGCCCTCCGGCACCCTGTTGGAGGGGCCCATCATCACTGGAGGCCATGGAGGAGAATCTCGGAGGGGGCCATCGTTGCCATGGAGTCCAAGGACCAGAGGGAGAACCACTCCCTGTCTAGGGGGAGGCCATGGAGGAGGAAGCACAAGGGGAGACCCTCTCCCCCTCTCTCTCTCGGTGACGCCAGAGTGCCACCGGGAGAACCATCGATGCGGTGATCGTCTTCATCAACATCAGCATCTTCATCACCTTCAACATCTCTTTTACGCAGTCCACTCTCCCGCACCCCACTGTAATCCCCTACTTGAACATGGTGCTTTATGCCACATATTATGATCCAATGATGTGTTGCCATCCTATGATGTTTTGAGTAGACTTCTTCTGACTTTTGGGTTGATTGATGATCTAGATTGATATGAGTTGTATGTTTTATTTTGGTGCTTTCCTATGGTGCCTTCCGTGCCGCGCACACGTGAAGGATTCCTGCTGTAGGGTGTTGCAATACGTTCATGATTCTCTTATAGTGGGTTGCTAGACTGAGAAAAGCTTAAAACCGAGTAAGGGGGTTGTTGCATATGGGATAAAGGGGAGTTGATACTTTAATGTTATGGTTGGGTTTACCTTAATGATCTTTAGTAGTTGCGGATGCTTGCTAGAGTTCCAATCATAAGTGCATATGATCCAAGGAGGGAAAGTATGTTAGCTTATGCCTCTCACTACTAGGAAAAGGGTTATAGCTAATATGGACATTAATGGCGCACCACATATGTGGTGCGCTACTGCTATATAGCAGTGGCGCACCATGTGTAGGTACGCCATTAGTGTCCATATCACTAATGGCGCATCACACCCACGGTGCGCCACTACTAGCATTTTTTTTTGTTTTCCAAAACTAGTAATGGCGCACTAGGGCATAGCGCCATTACTAGTTTTAACTAGTAATGGCGCACCACACACTCTGTGCGCCACTACTAACAAATTTTGTTTTACTTTTTTTTCAAAACTAGTAATGGCGCACCAGTGGATAGTGCGCCATTACTAGTTCGAACTAGTAATGGCGCACTATCCATTGGTGCGCCACTACTAACATTTACACCAAATGCACCCCCCCCCCTTTGGACCGCCTTTTCAGTTTAAAAAAATAAAAGAAAATGATAGAAATGTTAAAAGGATAAAAGAAAATAAGATTCCCATGTGATTTGTGGTCTAGTTGTTAGCAAAATTTACAAACATGAATTTTCGACTTTTTTGCAAAATCTCTCGAGAATTTGTAAAATGGGCATAACTTTTGCATACGAACTCCGATGAAAAAGTTTTTATATGAAAAATCATCTACTCGAAAAGTTATATCCAAATTCAACCGGGGGAACCCCGTTGAAGATTTTTAGAATCCTCAAAAACCTAACAGAAAAAAGTTACGGGGCTTTCAAGATCTTGAGAGGCAAAAAAAATAAAAAAAAATCAAACTCAATAATGGCGCACCTGCCCATGGTGCGCCATTACTATCTTCCCGCCTTCAAAATTCAAGCTATATCAAAAAATAATAAAAATTTAGTAATGGTGCACCTGCCTAAGGTGCGCCATTACTATCTTCCCGCCTTCAAAATTCAAAATAAATCAAAAAAATAAAAAAAGTTAGTAATGGCGCACCTGCCCATGGTGCGCCATTACTATGCCGTATATATGGCTGGGCGGGGTCCTCTCCTCCTTACCTCTTCATTTTTCTCCTCCACTCCACCTCTCCTCCACTCCATCTCCCCTCCTCTCCTCCACCATACTCCCCTCCTCCTCTCCGGCGACCTCCTACTCCTCCTCCTCTCTGGTGACCTCCTCCTCCCTCTTGTCCTCTCCTCTCCTCTCCTCCCCTCCCCTCATGGTTTCTCCTCCC